>NW_026683634.1:1429-29000 GCF_030247195.1 Topomyia yanbarensis | reverse complement strand
TTTCGAAGTAATCATTACATATTTTTAGACGCAACACATTTTTTTCAAGTTTAATATTTTTAAAACATGTACTGATGTATGGAGAACAAGATTGGATGGTTTTACCTAAAATTGTCCGCTTACAGCTATTTTTAAAAAAATGATTTCAAGTTGAAATCCGTTTTCATGTTCCGGGGTGACTTTGATAACCTGCATGTTCACCCACATTAAGTTATTGATGTCAATGTTTTTCATTCAAATGTTTGTTAAAAACTAATTCTGGAAAGATACTCATTGTTAAATAGATGTTAATTGGTATTATGCAAAGTATTTATATGTACTTAAAATTCGGGTAACCAATATTCGTATAATTTGTGTCCAACTAGAATAAAAGATTCTGAAAACCTTTAAAATTGCTAAAATTGTTTTATTTCAATGCTTTATCAATGTACAAAAAGTTTCATTCATTTTAACACATTAGAATATTGAACAATAAAAAAATGTTATCAATTTTAGCTTAAAATAATTTGAAATAATTGCGAACTAGTTTTACACAAAAATGTATTGAAATAAACTCTTAAAATTAAATTTGACAAATCCCAATCCAAAGGAAAATAAAAACTCGCTTGTAATTTATTACTTTGCCTCAAATCTGAGATTTATTTATTTTATAAAAATAGACACTTCACGAAGTTTCGTAAAAATAAGGTAAAGTCAAATTTCGGTTTTTTGTAGTTTTTGTACCCAAAAACCGAACAATATACTCAAAAACAATAACAATCATTCTAAATTTAAATGATTCGGTCGACTATTCTGGTTTAATAAGCGATCTACGAAAAAAAAATTCGAATGATCAAAGTCACCCCGATGATCAAAGTCACCCCGGTTTACGGTACTCGATTCCCACAAACTAGAGATGGTCGGGTTTCAATTTTATTCGAACCCGACCCGAGCGCATGAAAATTTAAAAACCCGAACCCGACCCGAGCCCGAAATTATAAAATTTGAAAAACCCGAACCCGACCCGAGCGCGAAGATTTAAAAACTTAAAAACCCGAACCCGACCCGTACCCGAAAATGAAAATTTTGTAAAACCCGAACCCGACCCGACCCGAGAATTTTAAAGTTTGAAAACCCGACCCGAACCCGAAAATTTAAAATTTGGAAGCCCGATCCAACTTGCTAATACGGAGAATCAATAAGTTACTTTACGCTTGTCCGGACATGCCGTAGACTCAGGTGATTCGCATTTCTAATGCCAAAAGACCCTGACTCCTACGATAGCAGACAAAAAGTTAAGTCGCCGGTGAGCTCTAAGCTTGCATATATGATCCTTCCACGCTTTTCTAAACTTTCTCCCTTCAACTCCTTGCTCTCCCTTGAGTACTATGGCTCTAAATATTGAAAAATATACTTCACCTTCCAGTCCCTTGCTAATTAAATGTCGTAACAACTGTTGACATATAAACATTTAACTAACAGAATCCTTGAATAAGGAAGCTCGTCGGTAGAGACATGTTTATCTGATTCCTGAAACATCCACCATTGAATAAGAGAAATATACCGGTTTATTTTTCAAATTTTAAAGAAATCTGCAAAAAAGCTTATTTCATGTTCTTACATTCAAGTGTAGTTTACGGTTGACGGCTCCAGCCAGTGGTGCAAATTTTCATTTTCAAATGCCAACTTTCAGCTCAATCAAACCCAACCATGATTCAAATTCAAAGCCTCCCTTAATCATTCACTTTCAAATTGGCGGGATTTTCATAACTAAACCGTACGTCTTCATTTCAAATTGATGCTTTTTCATTCACCAACCAAAGTTCCCGAATATTTGGTGACCATTCCTGTAAGATAACCGCAATGGTATTTGGACCTTAAAAAACCATTACCTGAAGTTTCCTCTTATCATTAGCGAAACGATAAACCAACGCTACCGGCAATCATATTGACTATTCCACTTATGGTCAGCGCCACTTGTACCATTTGCCGAATAGGTCGTTAAGTAACGTTACCATTCAAAAATGCCAATTTCTTCAAACAAATTTTAGGGAATATTATAAGGGGAATGGTGATCTTATAATCCATTTTTGCGGTACTACATTGTTATTGGATATAACATAAGGTACATTAAACATTCTACCATAAACATTTCTTCACCATGCTGTGCGATTAGTATAATCTTACACTACACACAATTCATTTAATGTTTTTTTACAATATGATAAATCGTGACGCAAAACAAACATGGTACTATACCACAAATCGTTTCGATCATTTGGTGTATTGTAACCACAGATAACCATTTCTCGAATAGTACAGTTATAGTTTTCGAGTGACACTATGCGATGGGCAAAATGTGATGAGTGTGTATAATAAACTACTTTATCGACACTATCAAATGCGGCTGATGTAAAAAGAACTTTATAAATGTTTTTTTTCTGAATCACCCAAGAGCCTCTTCCCCCTCCCCCCTCATCAGTTCGAATAACTTTTTTATTCTATCGATTTATGGTAATCTGTGATTTGATTGCATGCCGTCCTCCATGTTCGGTTGTTGACATCTTATGGTGGTGGTACTGCCGCTTTTACCAATTCAATATTAATTCTTCAAAAGGGCTAATCAGATTTTTGTAAACAAACTTATTTCGCTCATTATTACGCTGCCGAGTTGAATTTCATGAAAACTACACATGAATCAACATCTTTACCCTTGGTAGATTCAATTTCAAATGTTTTCTGTGTTGAAATTATAACAAATTAAGAGAAATCGACAAAATAAAAGTTTGTTTACAAATCTTATTAGCCCTATTCAAAAGTTGATATGGAATTGAGCTATTTCTGTAATCTTGTGGAACGTATTTTGGTCTTCATAACAATCTAGCCAATTAGAAAGAGGGTAAATCGACATGTCATATACTAATAAACTGTTGATGATTACGAATGACCATGATTGTAAGAGCCGAATAATTACGGAGCATACCGTATATGGTTGGAACTTCAATTCAAATTTTCCCTTAATTTTCCTTGAATTGGTTTAAGAGGAGGTTTGCGAGCCTTTCGGTGATGGTGAGCCGTGTGTTTGATACAATACATTCATATATAATATATAAACCGTTGAATCTGGTTGGTTAGGCAAATCGAGAATCTGGATGATGCATCCGTTATTAGAATTGACCATCTCTCCTCGTCTTGACAGGTGTAGCAACTTTCGGCAGCTGTGTACTTACGATGTTAAAAAGACTCATGATGTATACGAAAAATGTAATACATTTACATTGATCCACTTAAGAAAAAGGTATAAGCTCGGGTATTAGAGGAGGATTGAAATTATTGAGTTGCTAGGACTGCAATACATGGTATTAGCCCTTCTTTAGAAGTCCATCTTAAATTCGTGAAGCTCCTTACTACTAACAGAACTTCTTAAACGGCAGTACGATGTGATATATTTTGCCATATACGAAATTTGATTATGATTAGTTTTACCACAGATAACAGACGTTTAGGCTCGATTTGAATAGAATCCGAATAAATCAGACGTCTGAAACACGTTTGGCAAACGTTTGTGGATGGCGCAGTGATCGATACAATGCAGTTAGAGTGCAGCTGTCAAACACGTATAGCAAACAGTTGCGCAGATGGCAATAGTGAAACACGGATTTCCAACGTTTATCAATTTGAAAGTTTACACAGGTTTTTAAAAAAAATTTGTTCTAGTCTAAATGTCTGTTATCTGTGGTTTTACCATTTTGCTGAATGTGCTTATAAACAAATTGTTGCTATAGATGAAATGTGAATTAATCTAATCGATCTTCGCTGAGTAAAACATTATTGACAGCCTTTTGGATTCATTTCACCTTTTACAGAAATGTATGAAGCTTTAGATTTTGTCCAAAAACGAACCCTGTACGCCAAAAATTAAATTTGGAATTTCTTTTATCCAACCTAAATAATCTGATTTCCGCTTGGTAAGAAATAATAATAAAGTATTAAAGCACTTTATCCGTGGATAAATTATTATTTTTTCCCAATAAATATGTGCAATAAACAAAGATTCGTTATTTCATTTTAACAACACATTCAATTCAATATAAAGGATTATTGAAAACTGTAACCAAACGATTCGACTTGAGGTGAACATTATGGTAATTTTGTAAGGAAATTGTAACGATACACGTTTTTCTTTAAAGCAAACCTTACAGAACCATATGAAAACGACTACCATCATTGTGACTTCAATTCAAATAGTTTCGATATATTTTTTAATAATCCTGCGGAAGCACCTCAATGCTTTTCTAACATACAATATTATATTATAACGATTCCCTATATTGTAACAATAACTCGTATCTTCATTCTATAATTTTACAGGAAAATGCATTTATCGTAATATCATAAATAGACCTTAACGTATGTGGTTACCATAGCACTTATGATTTTTGTATAATATGGAGGATTCCAGATAAAGTTTTTATTTGTGCGGGTTGTCATCTGCCCTGTAGATGCCAGTTTAGGTTAAATGTTCACATGTTTTGGGTATTCAAGCTTACATGAAGAGTAAGAAGTATGTTCAGAGTAGTGCTTGAAAAACCTAGTCAATACCCCAGTAGAGAGATATTCACAGGGTCAATGAAATTGAAAATGAATGGAAAATGATTGAGCAGCTCGGCTGTTTGAATGAATTATGCAAACGAACAAATGCTAATTGAGCATAGTAGGGCCTGATTTGAGATTTGTTCCTCCTTCAAATTCAAAACAACGTGTTGAAAATTTGCAGCTCTGGCTCCAGCTCATATCTCATAAAAAGATGTGACCTTATTTTTTTTCCTGAGATGTTCATTTATTGAAATTCTTCTGACGACGGGTTGAAAAATTTAAATTTGTCCTTTCTTTTCACTCCAAAGCGTGATATTTTTTATGTTAAATTCTTGCAAAAATCGCTAAATCGTTAATGCTAAAAAATCGGAAAAAATTTGCCTATTCTGAAATTACCTCTACGAAGTTCCATCCAGATCGGAGCACTAGATTTCAAACTACTTTTTGTTTAAAATTTTGAACATTCAAAACATCGATTTTATAGTCAACACAGTTTTTTATCGCAATTTTTTTTTTGAAAACCAATCAATTCTAGAACACCAGAACACATTTTTCTTCCATATTTTTCTAACTTTTTCGATTTCAGTTGAGCGGTTATTCTGGAAGAGTGTTCACCGCAAGCTTCTGTGAAAAATGAGCTTCGGGGACGCGGCCGACTCCGACAGTTTGCAGTATTTTTTATTCAACTTATTTTTATTTTCTTTGATAGTAAGACTAACAAATTGCCTTTCGTTTTTGCAAATAAAACTTGCTTCTAAAAATCACTAACTTGAATATATTAACTTGGTTTGTAAGTAGAATCAGTTTCTATGTTTAGAAAAAACCTCTGATATATATTTTTAAGCTGTGGACCATTTGGCAAACTTTTTTCGCTTTGGTTGAAATTTGATAGTTTATTTTTCTCTCGAATGGTTAAATCTAACCACAAGAATGACCCATTCCAAATGTTGACAAATGGATATGTATTTGGAATTGACAGCTGTAAAACCAACTTCAAGTATGGCACTCGCAGCCTTAGAACGTAAATATCCACATAATGAAATAACCTAAAATATGTTTGACGCAACATGTTTTCGTTTTCATATTTGCCCTTTTGGGGGCGGACATAGCGTAGTTGGTAAATCAATTGCCTTGTACGCAGCTCATCTGAATTCGATTCCCAACCCCGCGCATAGGGTTAGAGATTTTTCTAAAAGAGATTTCTCTAAACCGACAAAGAGGCGAATGACCCTAAGGTTATAATCTCTATAATCAAAAAAAATATTTCCCCTTTGTTTTCTACTGAAAAATATTGCCAACCGAAATAAAGTACAGAATACTGTTTCCACTACACTTTTTACACTATCAAAAAATTTAACTGTCAAACTGTAAAATTGAACCATGCTATAGAACAGGGTTATTTTGCAAATAACTCTTGAAGTATAACTAATAGATAGAAATGGACTTTATAATGAATCGGATCATCTGGTTAAGCTGCAGAGCCCCCGAACGCTAAAAATATGATGTCTATGTCAAACTTCATATCGAAGTAACTTGACATTTTTTTCGAAACTTTGTTTATATTTATTTACATGCATCTAGGCATAAATAATGATTTTAATTTTCTCAGTACACCTTCAAAAGAAACTTTAAACTGGGCGCCATCAAATCTGAAGGACTCATCCTAAAATTGTTAAATGAACCACACAATTCTAAAACTTTCTTTGTACGATTTACGTCATTATTATTTGTCTTTACTATAGATATTAAAACAGCTTTTCATTCACATGTTTTAAATATAGGGATGATATACATTATTTCAAGTCAAAAAATATTTTTGGACTTCCAAAAAACTTTTGCGTCACAAAATATTTTTTGATTCTACATTCCCATTTCTTGGAATAGCGAACATTTACAGCATCGTCTCATGTCCATAACTGGTTCCATATCGAGGATAAAATACATGTTGGGCGTAGTTCATTGCACTTTTAAGCAACGATACGGGCTAATTACATAATTCAAACACCATAAAGACTTATTAAGATTTATAAAAATCCAATTGAAAAATACGCTTTTGTTGAATCTTCCCACCAGTTGTTTTTTATAGTGACCATTTCCTCTTTATATTCAAAAACAGTCGTTCTGTCTGGTAATTTATTTCATTAAAACGTAGATTATTTGAAATTTTCATATAAAATTAGCGTTTTTAATATGTTATATTATAGCAAGATCGCAATATTGTCTTAAAACGATGCTCGAAACTCTTGAACGCATCCAAATTCTTATTTATCGTTGAAGACATAGAAATACAATTTATTTGACGATGGCAATACGGATTACCGAAAAGTTCATCTGGCATATGTGAAAATAACATTAAAATCATAGAAAAACTTTAATAATATTTACTACTTCGCCCAATCTAGACAAAAAAATCAAGGAAACTTATTATTCGGAAACACTTTCAAGCAAGAATAGGATAACAATACTCTCATTTCCTCGATGTTCACTGTTTTGTGGCTCGGAGTGACAGTTTCGTTCTGGCTGGCTATGACATTCACATTTATTGAGTCTGTTTCTCCCTCCCAGGTGAAAACGTATTTTAATTTAAACAATTAGGACACCATCTGACGCATTTTTTGTTCTATGTGGTATGTCGGTTCGTCGGTGGTTTTACTATTTTTTTCGTTGCTTACTTGTACATGATTTTTTATGTTTACTGCACGCGTTTTAATGGTTTACTGCACGATTGTTAAAGATATCACAATTAACAGTATATTAATACGGAACACACGAAAATGAAACTAAGTATCTCTAAAAATGATATTGCGTTGAAATGACGCGAAAACTAGAAGCAGATCAAAAATGCATTTAATTTCTATTTTTGCATCAACTTTGCACTCCTTCGCACAAAAAGTTTGTTTAACAATCGTCCTACGCAAATCACTTTGCTCGACGTTGTGTTGAATATAGGGCTAGTTTTTGTAGGGTTTTGACGTCTTACACGTAACGCAAAATACATTTTGAATTTCTATTTTGATGGAAAGAAATGCATTTAATTTCGCTGATTTTTTAAAATGCATCACAAGTGATCTGCCCCTAGCGCGAAACCAAAAATAGTCTCTTCGGCTATATCGTTCTCAGCAAATTGAAATATTTTTTGGTTTTTTGGTGTAGCACTATACCACTGAAAACTGACATCCAAGTAAAGTTTTCAATGTGTGTAAAAATTTTATTTCACTATTGTAAACTTCCGTGCCATCATCGTGGTTGCTGCATTTATGTTCACGAACATCTGATTTATTTATTGCTTCTTTCGAGTGTGCACTTTATCAATGATGGTGCTGGCTGTAGATTTTTAAGTACTTTTTGCCGTTGTCAATGTTACCTAAGCAGCTGGCACAGATTTTTTGTGTTCAGCGATTTTTGAGCTGGGTAGACCGTAATGTGCCCCTCTCAGAGAACTGGTACGTATTAGTTTATCCTTGAAATGCGCAAATCTAAATCTGTGTGTACCGATACTATCGTATTATGCTTTGCACTGAAGGGCCAGGTAGGAGAAAATAGATCGTTCCATCGACATGCTCACCACAAAACACTATTTGAAATACCGGGAAGTAGTTCCTATATGTGCCCTGTAGAATGGATTCCATTTCTCTCAAATTTGACATGAATCTGCGAGTAAGCGGTGTCCGTTTTTCTAGCCGAACATTGATTCTCAACATTTTTAATGATAGCATTGTCACACACAACCATGTGTTTTAAATTATTCAAAATTAATTGTTTAGCCAGGGCCAATTTGTTTAACGCTATGAATTCGATAAAGGTGACTTACTTAAGTCTAATCTCCGATTTTACTTATAGAAACTGTTCCGCATCTTATGTGAGTCATCAATAATCTTCGTATGTGGCCGGAGCAACAATTCTTGCTTCTGCGACATACTCAAGGGCGAACACGAAATTATTGCGACATCGAAAATGTCATGCAAATTTTCTTATAATGTTTAAAATCAAACCAAAATTTTGGGGTAGTTTTTTACATATATTTACTTCAAAAATCAAAAGAAAAGTTAATCGATGGAGCCTTGAGTGTAAAATTGAACGCATTTTCGCTTGATGCCCTCCATCAAAGTCTTTACAGTGTCATCCGGTACCAGTTTCTCAGTTTTTTTTATTTTCTTAACATGTCCTTCTCGTCTTTGACTGTCTTCTTCCTCCCCGAAGTTCCCGCTTCATCATTGCCCACTGCTCCACCGGGCGCAGCTCCGGACAGTTTGGCGGATTCATGTCCTTTGGAACAATATGGACAGAATTGGTCTCATACCACTCCAGGACACTTTTAGAATAGTGGCATGATGCCAAATCTGGCCAAAATAGCGGAGCTTCGTCGTGCTACTGCAAGAACGGCAAAAGGCACTTCTCGAGGCACTCAGATTTGTAGATCTCGCCATTTACTGTGTCCTTTGTCACGAAAGGCTCACTCCTCAGTCCGCAAGAGCAGATGGCCTGCCAAATGAGATATTTGGAGGCGAACTTTGACATTTTCTTCTTTTTAAATTTGTCGGCCACATAGAACTTGCTCTTGTCGGTGAAAAACTCCAACCCTGGAATTTGCTTAAAATCGGCTTTTATATACGTTTCGTCGTCCATCACACAGCAGCCATATTTTGTCAGCATCTTCTCGTAGAGCTTCCGTGCCCGAGTTTTAGCCGTCGATTGTTGCCGCTCACCGCGGTTTGGGAAGTTCTGTTCCTTGTATGTATGTAGTCCAGCTCTCTTCTTTGCATTCTGGACGTAGCTCTGCGACATGCCGATCTTTTTAGCCAAATCACGGCTTGAGACGTTGGGATTTGCTTTAATCATCCGCTTCACCTTTCCCTCCGTCTTTTTGTTCTCCGGTCCCGGTTTTCTTCCAGCTCCTTTGCCGTGGTCCAACGTTAACCGCTCCTGGAACCGCTTCAACACTCTGGAGACGGTTGAATGGTGAATGTTCAACATTTTTCCCAACTGCCGGTACGACAGGTCAGGAAATTCCAGGTGTTTGGAAAGAATATGTTCTCTCGACTCGCGTTGGTTCACCTCCATTTTCGTTGAATCGAAAAACACACCTTCGAGTTTGACAGCATGTAAACAATACACATCAATGAGAAAGTGTGCAAAATTTGGTTGATTTTTACCCAATGCACCATGGGCCACAAATCGAATTTTTTGGTCGAAAATCCAGAACTTAAAATTCGTTAGTACTAGACCTTCAGGGTCTTTGGAACAAATTCTCTACAATAAGTGCCCTTCATTTTAGGGAAAACAAAATTAGGGTGGCCCTCTCGATTTTTGAAATAAAAAAATTATCTCCCGAATGAAAAAATATAGAAGGATATGACCTTCCAAAGAAATGTAGAGAAATCAATTTTGAGTAACTTTGCTGAAAACGTCGAAACTCTATCTTCAACGGTTGTTATTTTACAGCAGTTTCCCTTGTTCCGTTTAGGGTGGCTCTTAAAAATTCAGTTTTTTTAATATAACATCTTTGAAGTTGATTTCTCGTGAATGTTGTCTTCAAACAAAAGTTAGCTCTTTCAAATGCACACATTTCTTTTTCAGAGTCCAACTCATTATCTTTTATATAAACAGAGTTATTGACGATTTTATGATCAAAATTTGACATTTTCTAAGCTAAATAACTCCGAAGGTGGCAAAAAGTGGCAATCAATGTTATGACCATCTGATAGTACTGTAAAAATACTACAAAATAAGGGGTACATGGTTTGTCTCCTAGTGACTCTTCATGTGAAATGTTTGCTTATAAATTACCTCTGTTATAGAGAAGGTATGCGGTATTCATCTAAATTCGTACTTAAAATATATATTAATCATAGTCGCCTTTCTTATATACACACATCCGGATCTCCGATGCAAATCAAATTTAATGATGCGCTCGGAAGATGTTATTCTAAACTTGTTTCGTGGAGTGAAATTGTACATAAAACATGTGGTTTTTGGACTACGGTTTATAAAATGAATGTTTGGAGTATTTGCATGGCATAAGTTTTATTCGCATGGAAAAAAAGAAATTATTATCAACATATTACAATTTATTGAAAGCTCGGGTTTATGGTAAAGGAAGCACCCTTTGTTTAGCATTAATGATTTATTTGTCTTTTATTAATTATATTACCTCTTCTGTTTCAGTTCACTGTAATTTGCCCTAATAATTTCCCAAAATACCATTTCTTGCCTTCGGAAATTGACAATAAAAAATTCCACGTGAATGTACGTTGGGGAACAAACTGTTCAGCTCTCATTTAAAAGTATTTTTTATTATTATCAAACGGATAGATTGGCAGCCTCCTCCTTCGGATTTATTTTCCATACACGGCAAAAAAACTTTATCAATGATATCAATATAAATTGCATATTTTCGGAAGTTATTCGAGCTAACAACTGTGTGTACTTTTTTGCCTTTAACAATGAGTACTTCTAATCCATTTCACAATAACTCGATGAGGTTATGCCAATGAGTATATTGATGCTAATAATGGGTCCTTTATGAATTACTTCAAGCGAGATAACCTACAAATTAAAAACGGCAGTTTAGACTTTTAAGGATGGTGCAAATATGCGATAATTCAACAATTTTGACTGCTCTAGAAGATTCAGGGATTCTGTCAAGTGACAGTTTTTATGTTGATTTTAGGTTTTAAGATAGAGATTCTATCAGGATTCAGGGAAATAGTGTAAAATTTATGCTGCATATTTTATTTTTTAAATTCATGATTTTTTTGAATTCTGGGAAGATTTTTCCACAAGAAATAATAGGTAAAGGGAACCAGGTTGACGTACAAGCTCTTTACCCATTAAGTAATTCCACTTTTATTCAAAATGGGCAGTTTTCTACGCATTGAAAGGTACTTTATTTTATCAGTGTAGAAATTGTTGAAACGCAGTGAAAAAAAAAGAAAAAATGAATATCTTAGTTTTTTAAACTAATAAGTTGGTCTCCAAAGAAAAAATAGACACTTATCAGAACAAAATTTCAAAATTTTGGAAAATTGACTTCAAAAGTATTTTATTGAAAGACTGTTTTTTTAAAGTCAGGCCAAACCAATTAAAAGAAAACGCCGTAAAATAAAAGCCTCTGTCGATAGTTTAGGAATTGTCAACAAAGTTACTCAAACATGATTATTTTTTAATTTTCAGTAGGGCTTTATACTTCTATTGCTATGGTTCAGGAGAAATTATTTTCACTCCAAAAATCTGTTTTTTACACCGAAATGAAGCGCACTTATTGTGAAGAAATTCTTTTGAAGACACTGAATATCTAGCACTTACGGGATATAAGAACTGGATTTTCATTAAAAAAAATCGATTTTTGACCCATGGAACAGCGGTAGTTTATAAGCAAACATTTCACATGAAGAGTCACTAGGAGACAAACAATGTACCCCCTATTTTGTAGTGTTTTTAAAGTACTATTAAATGGTCATAATATTGATTGCCACTTTTTGCCACCTTCGGAGTTATTTAGCTTAGAAAATGTCAAATTTTGAGCATAAAATCGTCAATAACTCTGTTTATATAGAAGATAATGAGTTGGACTCTGAATAAGAAATGTGCGCATTTGAAAGAGCTAACTTTTGTTTGAAGACAACATTCACGAGAACTCAACTTCAAAGATGTTATATTAAAAAAACTGAATTTTTAAGAGTCACCCTAAGCGGAACAAGGGACATTGCTGTAAAATAACAACCGTTGAAGATAGAGTTTCGACGTTTTCAGCGAAGTTACTCAAAATTGATTTCTCTACATTTCTTTGGAAGGTCATATCCTTCTATCTTTTTTCATTCGGGAGATAATTTTTTTATTTCAAAAATCGAGAGGGCCACCCTAATTTTGTTTTCCCTAAAATAAAGGGCACTTATTGTAGAAAATTTGTTCCAAAGACACTGAAAGTCTAGCACTAACGGGTCATAAGTTCTGGATTTTCGACCAAAAAAATCGATTTGTGGCCCATGGTGCAATGGTAAAAAAGTTATGCCCTGTTGAATCTAGACAGATTACTACGACAAGAATTATGATAACCAGGGATGTTATGCACCTCAGAGCAAATAAAGAGACAAAACAAACGCTCTTTGCACTTTTCATGCGAACCACCGCTCTTCTCTTTCACAATAAACCTTTTCACTCCGATGCGTGTTGCTCCCACACGTGTATTCTACTCCATGGCTGCACGCCACAAAGAGTAGAAATAAAGAGGCTCTTTAGTGTGTATCTTGGTCCCACGCGCACGTAAGTAGAGAAGGCAACCAAAAAACATTTTTAAAACGTTCTTCAGGTCAAACTTTATCTGAATTGCAGTTTGATTCGCCTTCTTACCTGCTTTCCAGTGAGGGGAGGCACAAAAAAGTGGCTCCTCAAGGTGACTCTTTGAACGAAATTGTGCAGCTCTTGGTGCACAGATCTTACTATTTTTCGTTTTCAAGTGTCTCTTTGTGCGGTCGTTCTGCACAGCGCAGTGTTTTTGTGCTGCTCTATTTTCAATCGGTGTATTTCGCTCCTTGTGGCTCATTGTGTGAGCAAATAACAAGCCTGATGGTAACAGTGCATTTTGTTCTTCAGACAAGGAGCACAATATAATAGTATTTTTTCGTTCGTTTCGCATTGGCTCGGCCAGAAGCATGAAGAACACTGAGTTTCGTGACCATTGTCTTTGGTGGTTAGGTAGAGCTGTCTTCTTCAACTTTTTCTCGATAATTTGTTCAAACCAAACAATTTGTTGAAGTCTTTCAAGCGGATGCCGATTGTTGCTAAATTACATATTTTCAATCAAATAATTTAGTATCTATCAATGTGTGCTTCCAAGTTTTGATCCTGGACTATTTTCACACAATGTTGCAACTATCTACTGCTACTTTAGACGCGCACTTTGATTGCTATAATTGATGCCCAAGGAAGTGTAAACACCTTGCGATGAGACAACAGGTGATTAAGGAAAGCTACTAAAATGTTGCGACTGGTTGCATATTTAAGTTAGTAAGTTGGGGTAACGTTTCGATTTAACCTGTTCAGTGTATGGCAGCCGACTTGTCTGCACACACCGTCCAAACGTGATCTTAGAGAATCCATCGATGGGAATCGACCCAAGAGCGCCTGTTTTATCATTACCATACACTCACTACAAGTTCTGTGGAAATTGCGCACCTATCTTTTTATTTCTGTTCAAATAAAACTACATTTTTAACAACAAGTGTGGCGTTCAGTTCTGAAGACCTATGTCGCAAGCTGGGACTTGGTGTGCCGTCGGGCGCGTGATGGATTTAATAGTGAGAACCGTCCCGTATGTTCCCTCGAACATACACTCCCAGTATGGGCGTTTACGGCGGATCGTCGATCGAGGTACATATGTCTTCGTTATTCGCACCGCAAGAAGCCTTTTTCTGCTTTTTCCAAGAAACCTCTCTCTTTCTTCTACTGGAACTACAAGATTAGCTATATATTCAACATGAACATTGATTGCGGCAATCAGTCCGGAGATTGATTGTGAATCTGAACAAAGCCACTAATGAACGTGCCGTTTCTCATTATTGATTTTCCTCCCTTTTTCCAGATCAAATTGGTGGACGTCGAGAAGGTCGAATGGTTAAACCGACGATCATACAGCGCAATTGGCTTGCTTCTCGGTTCGCGAGAAGGTCGCGTGTTATTGCGCTGCGATCAAGGCCTGGAAGATTGGTTCGAGCTGCTGGAGGAATGCACCCTGAGCAGCAAGGAACGTCGTCGTGCCCTTCGGTTGACACAAGGACCCCGATCGCGTGCCTCTTTGGCTGCACCGGTTTCGCATGCCTCACTGCAAAGCAACCATCTTGGCCTCGGAGGAACCTACTCGGGAGCTATCGAGGATTGGCTGTTGTCCCGTCACCATAAAACCTCGAACAATCTGAACCACTTGCACTTCCTGCACTCGGATTCGGTACCGGACCTGAGCGCAATTAATGAAAACGGTCTGGCAAATGGAATGCTGACGAACCATTCCACTCCGAAGAAGGTTCCAAATGCAAGACATAACCATTTGGGTAACGCTAGTAACGGATACAGCAGTCACAGCGGAAGCATCTACAATGGATTTCCGTACTCGCCACTCAAGAAGCTGTCCGATAATTTCATCAACGGAAACAGTACCTACATCATTAACGACGAGGATGAAGAGGTTGAACTGCGTCGCGGCGGGCGCTACAGGGATAATGATGACCTGTACCGACGCCCGCTGGGACCGACTGGAAACGATACCAAGAGACATTCGCGTGAGTATTTCTCTGACTTTATACTTGAATATTTAAATTGCTTAAACTAACTGAATACAATTCTAGTGCTTACTGAAGTGGATTATTCCGCTTGTGATAGTGGCCTCGATACGCCACCCTCCACCCACCGTCCATCTAGTTGCCGGGACAATATGTACCTCGTGGCGGCTTACAATCAACACAACCAAAGCTTGAATAAGGACAAAACTACGGACACTGGAATCAGCTCCTCGCGAGGCACTCTAGTCTCACCAGCGAACAGCATTCGTCATGGTTACCTAAATAATAACAACAACACAAATAGTTACGGATCAAGGTAAAGGGAGTCAATGTATTTTCTTTCATCAATTTTACTGATAGTCCAACACATTTTTAGATACAGCGTGCAGGAGCAGAAGATTCTACGTGCTCGTAACAATCCAGAGGAGAACAAGAACTCAATCCGTTCTATCCGCGCTGAATTGTTTGAACAAAGCAAACACAATAACAATAACAATAATCACATCACCAATGGACACCACGCTCACCTACAGCAGGGAAGTATTGGCAGCAACGGGAACATCCATCAACTGCACCATCAATTGCTACTTCAACAACAACAACAACACCAGCAGCAACAACAACATCACATAAACGGGCTAAACAATAACAACAACAACAGCGGACATCACTACAACGGAAACAGTATTAGTAGCATCAATGGCAATGGTACGGCTGCATCACGTGAGCGTTACCAGCATCCGGCATTGGCTGCCATCATCAGCGAGTCTCAGGGAATGAAGCTTAGAGGTAGGTTGCAATATCAGTTAGACTCTATTATCGGCCATCATAAAAAAATAAATTGACTATATCATGTGCTTCCCTTCCAGATCGTTCCTATTCCGACTGCCAGCAGCAAGTACCACGCCGGCAATGGATCACCAACACGCCTAGCCCAAAGCGCATCCCCTACCTGGGAACGCCACCGACTCGTGTCTGAGCAGTCTGAGGTTCGAATCATGGTGACCGTAGAAGTATAAAAGTTTACTGCTGATTTTTGTTCTTATCAAAACATAAAAAACACCGAATTTCAACTAGTAGGACAAATAGATTCTAACGACACATACGACGAACTGTGTTTTCTCTTTAATGTATAACATTTTGTAGCATGACTAGTGTGAAATTAAGAGTTAAGCTATATAGTTCCAGTAGCTTCGATTAGGCCATCAGTTTGAGCCTAAATTATTTCGTAACTCGTAGCCTTGATAGTCGTATCGTATTTTAGCTGTGGATTGCTTTGTACAACTCTAGACCGATTGAACAATAAAATTGTAGCCATTTAGCGGACTATTGGACGAATGAACATCTTGCTGCCAGTAGAAACATAGCAATACACATATCAACGAGTCACCCAAAATAATAAATTTTATGAGTCACAGATTTTCTCAATAATCTCAAATCGAAACTGTATACCGCAATAGGAAGAATCATCTATAAATTGCAGGGGTTCCAAAAATGATTTTTCGTTTAAACTAGCTTACTTTCATGGTGACGTTACACGAACATTTAAAAAAATACTAAGTAGGTTTCAACTCAAAATTAACTCGAAATTTACAAATCTCCGTAATTTAAAAAAATTGATGAATTTCAGATTGTTTACAAAATCTTCGTTACGTTTAGATTGATTTAATTAAATGCCTAAATTGTGTATATAAATAAAATATGGATAATAAATTACTGAAATCGGTGAATAAACATTCAAGCAGACGGGACGGCAACTGGTGGCGAACGCAAATGCAGCGCAATGACATCTCTGCTTAAAATTAGATTTACCGGATTGCGAGAAATTGATTATTTTCCCTAACCGCTGTAGAACAAATTGTATTAGAAAATAAAATGATCGGCAAGTTAACAAAAGAGTTGTAAATTTAGTGAGATGTCCGATTTCCATCAATATTGATCGAACGATCGATCGACCCAAAGGCGGAAAACTGGTGTGGAAAATTTATGATTCTCGTGTTTGAGCGGAGAGAATTCGAAACGCCACTCTTTAATTTTGTCGGTCCTTCCCACATAATTTTCTGTCCTGCGAATCAACCGCATAAAGCTCGAACATTTTGTTTACTCCGTGAGAGCGAAAGAGACAGTATGATGTATTTGTTTTCATCTCTCTCATTCAGGTTTCGAATTTGCGTTTCTTTCCATTGAAAGATGGCGGATCTGCGCCATCGCGAAATATTTGACGTTTTCTACAAAACATTCCTGTCGCGTCATGTATTTTCTCCAAGTCGATCGACGCAGGTGCATTTTAGTGTTTCGGTTTCCGGTGGTAATTCGGTAATAATTAATTGCGCTGAGAGTAATAATTTGTAGGATCATTTAGTTTATGATCCAATAATTGTTTTCAAGTTGGCGGTACATTTGTCACGGCCCCTGTTATTGATAGTTTCGGTCCGGCGATTATTACAAATTTGCTGCGACGTCAATATTTAATGAAAAAGGAAACAGAATTGACCAAAAAGACTGTGAAAGTGTGTCCTCTACTGATTCAAGCGGATGTCTTTGGCCCAAAAAATCGCACCGGTGCATGGACACGACCGAAAGGAAAACTTTTTCTACGAAGCTCGTTCAAGTACCGCTCATCATCCGGTAGCGTAATACCACAAATTTTCAGCTTTATTTCCTGCCCAAAACAGTGCTGGATGCAATGGCAGACCTACGACCCGCCCATGGGATAAGTGCAGGCTTTTGCGTACAATAATACGGAGATGCACTATTCGGATAATGCCGCCCGGTGCCTTTGTGGAAGCGCTCGGAAATTCATTTATGTACAACATTGTTTTCGTGGAGATCCAGGGAATGGCTCTGATCTAGGAGATCCGGAGTTAGTTGATGTTGGCGGATCCGAAGTTAGTTGAAGTTGCTCTTATTGAATATAATATTCATTTGTGATACATTTTACTCAACTATTTTTCGTTTTCATTCGACAGATGCTAACACAGATTTTGAACGAAAAGCATCCTACGACTCGTAATGAATTGAGGCTGATAGAAAGCTTGCCAGTCGACCAAAGCAACAGACATTAAAGGATACAACATGTGATACGATGATATTTTCGTTGATTAACACCGATATGGATAACCCATGTCCCTTATCCGACAACATGGAATAGCTGTGAAGCATTATCCAGGACTAGAATGTCAAAATATTGTGCATATGTGGGAGTTAGCATGTCATCCTTTGATCGATCATTTCTAGAGTTGCTTCCACGTCTGCAACCTCGAAGTTATTCATCCCACCGCTGTGCACGTTGCAGTCGAACAGGTCAAGTGTAAGTTCAAATAAATTATAAAATTGCAGAAGTTTAGATTTAGATTATTAGAATTCTCTGGTACTTTTTCAAGTAGACCTATCTAACAATGAGACTTTGTAAGGCTGATGTATTTTATAAGGGTTGTTCTATTTTACATCACCGATTAAAACATCGATTGCAATGCTGAGATGCAGTTCAATTTTCGGGAACTTTTTTGCGTCAGATTTAGAACAGCTTCTATTCTGTTTTAAATTTTCCAGAACTTTAAACACGAATAAAACACGGTTTTAATATTTTTTCATTAGTATGTAGTATGAACGACAGCAGAAAAAAAGATTTAGAACGGGTGGCTAAAACCTGAAGAGTAACGACACTGTCAAAATTGTAACAATGATTATTAAATAATTAAATTATGTCAGTGTCGTTCCAAACGAGTCAAATCCATGTATTTTGAGAGGTCGTTTGTTCGTTTGGAATATCACTGACAGATAATCATGACAGCTGTCTTTACTCTCCTTACATACATTCTGGCTAAAACATTGCATTGAGAACACCATGTTCTAGATGTATTTCGATTGATCCAAATTATCCGACGGCTTGTAATTTTGAAACAAATTTACATCACAGCATTGCGAGCGCCTTACACTTGCGATTATTACGACGTCTCTATTAAACTTAAACACGCTTTTACAGTATATATCAAAAGACAGGGATTGTGATAGGAATATTATGCAAAGAGTTAAGCGGTACACGTAAAAGTGGTCGAGTTACAGAAGAGAAAGTAAACAGATGGTCTCTCATTGTTATGTTTTTCTGTTTGGAGTACTCGAGAACTAAAGAACTGTTGAATAACAAAAATCCAAACCAAAATCGAACTTTCGCAAAATTTTACCATTTTAAAGTTTGTGTATTTAAGAATTGCAAAATTATTCAATTTCAAATTTCTAGAAATCCAGAATATTAAAATTCTAAAACCAAGATTCTCCAATTTTAGCAAAATGATTGAAATATTAGAATTTTAGATTCTTGGCATTTAAGAATCCTGGAATGATGGAATTTTAGTATTTTAGAATTCCAGAATCTTATTTTTTTAAATTTTAAAATTTTAGGATTTTAGAATTTCGGAATTTTAGAATTTTAGAATTTTAGAATTTTAGAATTTTGGAATTTTGGAATTTTGGAATTTTAGAATTTTAGAATTTTAGAATTTTAGAATTTTAGAATTTTAGAATTTTAGAATTTTAGAATTTTAGAATTTTAGAATTTTAGAATTTTAGAATTTTAGAATTTTAGAATTTTAGAATTTTAGAATTTTAGAATTTTAGAATTTTAGAATTTTAGAATTTTAGAATTTTAGAATTTTAGAATTTTAGAATTTTAGAATTTTAGAATTTTAGAATTTTAGAATTTTAGAATTCTAGAATTTTAGAATTTTAGAATTTTAGAATTTTAGAATATTAGAATTTTAGAATTTTAGAATTTTAGAATTTTAGAATTTTAGAATTTTAAAATTTTAGAATTTTAGAATTTTAGAATTTTAGAATTTTAGAATTTTAGAATTTTAGAATTTTAGAATTTTAGAATTTTAGAATTTTAGAATTTTAGAATTTTAGAATTTTAGAATTTTAGAATTTTAGAATTTTAGAATTTTAGAATTTTAGAATTTTAGAATTTTAGAATTTTAGAATTTTAGAATTTTAGAATTTTAGAATTTTAGAATTTTAGAATTTTAGAATTTTAAAATGTTAGAATTTTGGAATTGTAGAATTGTAGAATTTTAGAATTTTAGAATTTTAGAATTTTAGAATTTTAGAATTTTAGAATTTTAGAATTTTAGAATTTTAGAATTTTAGAATTTTAGAATTTTAGAATTTTAGAATTTTAGAATTTTAGAATTTTAGAATTTTAGAATTTTAGAATTTTAGAATTTTAGAATTTTAGAATTTTAGAATTTTAGAATTTTAGAATTTTAGAATTTTAGAATTTTAGAATTTTAGAATTTTAGAATTTTAGAATTTTAGAATTTTAGAATTTTAGAATTTTAGAATTTTAGAATTTTAGAATTTTAGAATTTTAGAATTTTAGAATTTTAGAATTTTAGAATTTTAGAATTTTAGAATTTTAGAATTTTAGAATTTTAGAATTTTAGAATTTTAGAATTTTAGAATTTTAGAATTTTAGAATTTCAGAATTTTATAAATTTAGAATTTTAAAATGTTAGAATTTTAGAATTGTAGAATTTTAGAATTTTAGAATTTTAGAATTTTAGAATTTTAGAATTTTAGAATTTTAGAATTTTAGAATTTTAGAATTTTAGAATTTTAGAATTTTAGAATTTTAGAATTTTAGAATTTTAGAATTTTAGAATTTTAGAATTTTAGAATTTAAGAATTTTAGAATTTTAGAATTTTAGAATTTTAGAATTTTAGAATTTTAGAATTTTAGAATTTTAGAATTTTAGAATTTTAGAATTTTAGAATTTTAGAATTTTAGAATTTTAGAATTTTAGAATTTTAGAATTTTAGAATTTTAGAATTTTAGAATTTTAGAATTTTAGAATTTTAGAATTTTAGAATTTTAGAATTTTAGAATTTTAGAATTTTAGAATTTTAGAATTTTAGAATTTTAGAATTTTAGAATTTTAGAATTTTAGAATTTTAGAATTTTAGAATTTTAGAATTTTAGAATTTTAGAATTTTAGAATTTTAGAATTTTAGAATTTTAGAATTTTAGAATTTTAGAATTTTAGAATTTTAGAATTTTAGAATTTTAGAATTTTAGAATTTTAGAATTTTAGAATTTTAGAATTTTAGAATTTTAGAATTTTAGAATTTTAGAATTTTAGAATTTTAGAATTTTAGAATTTTAGAATTTTAGAATTTTAGAATTTTAGAATTTTAGAATTTTAGAATTTTAGAATTTTAGAATTTTAGAATTTTAGAATTTTAGAATTTTAGAATTTTAGAATTTTAGAATTTTAGAATTTTAGAATTTTAGAATTTTAGAATTTTAGAATTTTAGAATTTTAGAATTTTAGAATTTTAGAATTTTAGAATTTTAGAATTTTAGAATTTTAGAATTTTAGAATTTTAGAATTTTAGAATTTTAGAATTTTAGAATTTTAGAATTTTAGAATTTTAGAATTTTAGAATTTTAGAATTTTAGAATTTTAGAATTTTAGAATTTTAGAATTTTAGAATTTTAGAATTTTAGAATTTTAGAATTTTAGAATTTTAGAATTTTAGAATTTTAGAATTTTAGAATTTTAGAATTTTAGAATTTTAGAATTTTAGAATTTTAGAATTTTAGAATTTTAGAATTTTAGAATTTTAGAATTTTAGAATTTTAGAATTTTAGAATTTTAGAATTTTAGAATTTTAGAATTTTAGAATTTTAGAATTTTAGAATTTTAGAATTTTAGAATTTTAGAATTTTAGAATTTTAGAATTTTAGAATTTTAGAATTTTAGAATTTTAGAATTTTAGAATTTTAGAATTTTAGAATTTTAGAATTTTAGAATTTTAGAATTTTAGAATTTTAGAATTTTAGAATTTTAGAATTTTAGAATTTTAGAATTTTAGAATTTTAGAATTTTAGAATTTTAGAATTTTAGAATTTTAGAATTTTAGAATTTTAGAATTTTAGAATTTTAGAATTTTAGAATTTTAGAATTTTAGAATTTTAGAATTTTAGAATTTTAGAATTTTAGAATTTTAGAATTTTAGAATTTTAGAATTTTAGAATTTTAGAATTTTAGAATTTTAGAATTTTAGAATTTTAGAATTTTAGAATTTTAGAATTTTAGAATTTTAGAATTTTAGAATTTTAGAATTTTAGAATTTTAGAATTTTAGAATTTTAGAATTTTAGAATTTAGAATTTTAGAATTTTAGAATTTTAGAATTTTAGAATTTTAGAATTTTAGAATTTTAGAATTTTAGAATTTTAGAATTTTAGAATTTTAGAATTTTAGAATTTTAGAATTTTAGAATTTTAGAATTTTAGAATTTTAGAATTTTAGAATTTTAGAATTTTAGAATTTTAGAATTTTAGAATTTTAGAATTTTAGAATTTTAGAATTTTAGAATTTTAGAATTTTAGAATTTTAGAATTTTAGAATTTTAGAATTTTAGAATTTTAGAATTTTAGAATTTTAGAATTTTAGAATTTTAGAATTTTAGAATTTTAGAATTTTAGAATTTTAGAATTTTAGAATTTTAGAATTTTAGAATTTTAGAATTTTAGAATTTTAGAATTTTAGAATTTTAGAATTTTAGAATTTTAGAATTTTAGAATTTTAGAATTTTAGAATTTTAGAATTTTAGAATTTTAGAATTTTAGAATTTTAGAATTTTAGAATTTTAGAATTTTAGAATTTTAGAATTTTAGAATTTTAGAATTTTAGAATTTTAGAATTTTAGAATTTTAGAATTTTAGAATTTTAGAATTTTAGAATTTTAGAATTTTAGAATTTTAGAATTTTAGAATTTTAGAATTTTAGAATTTTAGAATTTTAGAATTTTAGAATTTTAGAATTTTAGAATTTTAGAATTTTAGAATTTTAGAATTTTAGAATTTTAGAATTTTAGAATTTTAGAATTTTAGAATTTTAGAATTTTAGAATTTTAGAATTTTAGAATTTTAGAATTTTAGAATTTTAGAATTTTAGAATTTTAGAATTTTAGAATTTTAGAATTTTAGAATTTTAGAATTTTAGAATTTTAGAATTTTAGAATTTTAGAATTTTAGAATTTTAGAATTTTAGAATTTTAGAATTTTAGAATTTTAGAATTTTAGAATTTTAGAATTTTAGAATTTTAGAATTTTAGAATTTTAGAATTTTAGAATTTTAGAATTTTAGAATTTTAGAATTTTAGAATTTTAGAATTTTAGAATTTTAGAATTTTAGAATTTTAGAATTTTAGAATTTTAGAATTTTAGAATTTTAGAATTTTAGAATTTTAGAATTTTAGAATTTTAGAATTTTAGAATTTTAGAATTTTAGAATTTTAGAATTTTAGAATTTTAGAATTTTAGAATTTTAGAATTTTAGAATTTTAGAATTTTAGAATTTTAGAATTTTAGAATTTTAGAATTTTAGAATTTTAGAATTTTAGAATTTTAGAATTTTAGAATTTTAGAATTTTAGAATTTTAGAATTTTAGAATTTTAGAATTTTAGAATTTTAGAATTTTAGAATTTTAGAATTTTAGAATTTTAGAATTTTAGAATTTTAGAATTTTAGAATTTTAGAATTTTAGAATTTTAGAATTTTAGAATTTTAGAATTTTAGAATTTTAGAATTTTAGAATTTTAGAATTTTAGAATTTTAGAATTTTAGAATTTTAGAATTTTAGAATTTTAGAATTTTAGAATTTTAGAATTTTAGAATTTTAGAATTTTAGAATTTTAGAATTTTAGAATTTTAGAATTTTAGAATTTTAGAATTTTAGAATTTTAGAATTTTAGAATTTTAGAATTTTAGAATTTTAGAATTTTAGAATTTTAGAATTTTAGAATTTTAGAATTTTAGAATTTTAGAATTTTAGAATTTTAGAATTTTAGAATTTTAGAATTTTAGAATTTTAGAATTTTAGAATTTTAGAATTTTAGAATTTTAGAATTTTAGAATTTTAGAATTTTAGAATTTTAGAATTTTAGAATTTTAGAATTTTAGAATTTTAGAATTTTAGAATTTTAGAATTTTAGAATTTTAGAATTTTAGAATTTTAGAATTTTAGAATTTTAGAATTTTAGAATTTTAGAATTTTAGAATTTTAGAATTTTAGAATTTTAGAATTTTAGAATTTAGAATTTTAGAATTTTAGAATTTTAGAATTTAGAATTTTAGAATTTTAGAATTTTAGAATTTAGAATTTTAGAATTTAGAATTTAGAATTTAGAATTTTAGAATTTTAGAATTTTAGAATTTAGAATTTTAGAATTTTAGAATGTTAGAATTTTAGAATTTTAGAATTTAGAATTTTAGAATTTTAGAATTTTAGAATTTTAGAATTTTAGAATTTAGAATTTTAGAATTTTAGAATTTTAGAATTTTAGAATTTTAGAATTTAGAATTTTAGAATTTAGAATTTAGAATTTAGAATTTTAGAATTTTAGAATTTTAGAATTTTAGAATTTTAGAATTTTAGAATTTTAGAATTTTAGAATTTTAGAATTTTAGAATTTTAGATTTTAGAATTTTAGAATTTTAGAATTTTAGAATTTTAGAATTTTAGAATTTTAGAATTTTAGAATTTAGAATTTTAGAATTTAGAATTTTAGAATTTAGAATTTTAGAATTTAGAATTTTAGAATTTTAGAATTTTAGAATTTTAGAATTTAGAATTTTAGAATTTTAGATTTTAGAATTTTAGAATTTTAGAATTTAGAATTTTAGAATTTAGAATTTTAGAATTTTAGAATTTTAGAATTTTAGAATTTTAGAATTTTAGAATTTTAGAATTTTAGAATTTTAGAATTTTAGAATTTTAGAATTTAGAATTTAGATTTTAGAATTTAGAATTTTAGAATTTTAGAATTTTAGAATTTTAGAATTTTAGAATTTTAGAATTTTAGAATTTTAGAATTTTAGAATTTTAGAATTTTAGAATTTAGAATTTTAGAATTTTAGAATTTTAGAATTTAGAATTTTAGAATTTTAGAATTTTAGAATTTTAGAATTTTAGAATTTTAGAATTTTAGAATTTTAGAATTTTAGATTAATTTTAGAATTTAGAATTTTAGAATTTAGAATTTTAGAATTTTAGAATTTTAGAATTTTAGAATTTTAGAATTTTAGAATTTTAGAATTTTAGAATTTTAGAATTTTAGAATTTAGATTTTAGAATTTAGAATTTAGAATTTTAGAATTTTAGATTTTAGAATTTTAGAATTTTAGAATTTTAGAATTTTAGAATTTTAGAATTTTAGAA
Source organism: Topomyia yanbarensis (assembly GCF_030247195.1). Taxonomy (NCBI): domain Eukaryota; kingdom Metazoa; phylum Arthropoda; class Insecta; order Diptera; family Culicidae; genus Topomyia; species Topomyia yanbarensis. Next base: position 3,925 of record NW_026683634.1, on the reverse strand, counting down.
TTTTAGAATTTTAGAATTTAGAATTTTAGAATTTTAGAATTTTAGAATTTTAGAATTTAGAATTTTAGAATTTTAGAATTTTAGAATTTTAGAATTTTAGAATTAGAATTTTAGAATTTTAGAATTTTAGAATTTTAGATTTAGAATTTTAGAATTTTAGAATTTTAGAATTTTAGAATTTTAGAATTTTAGAATTTAGAATTTTAGAATTTTAGAATTTAGAATTTTAGAATTTAGAATTTTAGAATTTTAGAATTTTAGAATTTTAGAATTTAGAGAATTTTAGAATTTTAGAATTTAGAATTTTAGAATTTTAGAATTTTAGAATTTTTAGAATTTTGAATTTAGAATTTTAGAATTAGAATTTTAGATTTTAGAATTTAATTTAGAATTTTAGAATTTTAGAATTTTAGAATTTTAGAATTTTAGAATTTAGAATTTTAGAATTTTAGAATTTTAGAATTTTAGAATTTTAGAATTTTAGAATTTTAGAATTTTAGAATCTTAGATTTAGATTTTAGAATTTAGAATTTTAGAATTTTAGAATTTTAGAATTTTAGAATTTTAGAATTTGAATTTTAGAATTTTAGAATTTTAGAATTTAGAATTTTAGAATTTTAGAATTTTAGAATTTAGAATTTAGAATTTTAGAATTTAGAATTTTAGAATTTTTAGAATTTAGAATTTAGAATTTTAGAATTTTAGAATTTTAGAATTTTAGAATTTTAGAATTTTAGAATTTTAGAATTTTAGAATTTTAGAATTTTAGAATTTTAGAATTTAGAATTTTAGAATTTAGAATTTTAGAATTTAGAATTTTAGAATTTAGAATTTTAGAATTTTAGATTTTAGAATTTTAGAATTTTAGAATTTTAGAATTTTAGAATTTAGAATTTTAGAATTTTAGAATTTTAGAATTTTAGAATTTTAGAATTTTAGAATTTAGAATTTAGAATTTTAGAATTTTAGAATTTAGAATTTTAGAATTTTAGAATTTTAGAATTTAGAATTTTAGAATTTTAGATTTTAGAATTTTAGAATTTTAGAATTTTAGAATTTTAGAATTTAGAATTTTAGAATTTTAGAATTTTAGAATTTTAGAATTTGTTTAGAATTTTAGAATTTTAGAATTTAGAATTTTAGAATTTGTAGAATTTTAGAATTTTAGAATTTAGAATTTAGAATTTTAGAATTTAGAATTTTAGAATTTTAGAATTTTAGAATTTTAGAATTTTAGAATTTTAGAATTTAGAATTTTTAGAATTTTAGAATTTTAGAATTTTAGAATTTTAGAATTTTAGAATTTTAGAATTTTAGAATTTTAGAATTTTAGAATTTTAGAATTTTAGAATTTTAGAATTTTAGAATTTTAGAATTTTAGAATTTTAGAATTTTAGAATTTTAGAATTTTAGAATTTTTAGAATTTTAGAATTTTAGAATTTTAGAATTTTAGAATTTTAGAATTTTAGAATTTTAGAATTTTAGAATTTTAGAATTTTAGAATTTTAGAATTTTAGATTTTAGAATTTTAGAATTTAGAATTTTAGAATTTTAGAATTTTAGAATTTAGAATTTTAGAATTTTAGAATTTAGAATTTTAGAATTTTAGAATTTTAGAATTTTAGATTTAGAATTTTAGAATTTTAGAATTTTAGAATTTTAGAATTTTAGATTTTAGAATTTTAGAATTTTAGAATTTTAGAATTTAGAATTTTAGAATTTTTAGAATTTTAGAATTTTAGAATTTTAGAATTTTAGAATTTAGAATTTAGAATTTTAGAATTTTAGAATTTTAGAATTTAGAATTTTAGAATTTTAGAATTTTAGAATTGTTTAGATTTTAGAATTTTAGAATTTTAGAATTTTAAGAATTTTAGAATTTTAGAATTTTAGAATTTTAGAATTTTAGAATTTTAGAATTTTAGAATTTTAGAATTTTAGAATTTTAGAATTTTAGAATTTTAGAATTTTAGAATTTTAGAATTTTAGAATTTTAGAATTTTAGAATTTTAGAATTTTAGAATTTTAGAATTTTAGAATTTTAGAATTTTAGAATTTTAGAATTTTAGAATTTTAGAATTTTAGAATTTTAGAATTTTAGAATTTTAGAATTTTAGAATTTTAGAATTTTAGAATTTTAGAATTTTAGAATTTTAGAATTTTAGAATTTTAGAATTTTAGAATTTTAGAATTTTAGAATTTTAGAATTTTAGAATTTTAGAATTTTAGAATTTTAGAATTTTAGAATTTTAGAATTTTAGAATTTTAGAATTTTAGAATTTTAGAATTTTAGAATTTTAGAATTTTAGAATTTTAGAATTTTAGAATTTTAGAATTTTAGAATTTTAGAATTTTAGAATTTTAGAATTTTAGAATTTTAGAATTTTAGAATTTTAGAATTTTAGAATTTTAGAATTTTAGAATTTTAGAATTTTAGAATTTTAGAATTTTAGAATTTTAGAATTTTAGAATTTTAGAATTTTAGAATTTTAGAA
>NW_026683634.1:0-929 GCF_030247195.1 Topomyia yanbarensis | reverse complement strand
AAGTAATTTTTCCAGAAGATGGCGGCTGTGCAACATTTTCCCGCAAGCACCTATTTTTGGACTGGTTCCAGGTTCGGAAACCTATCACCCGTAATTGTTGACTGCGTGCTTTTTTCAGGGGAAATTTTGCCATTGCGACCGCTTTTCAGGTTTTTCTTTTGTAGCTGCCCCTGTTTGCTCTACATGTTACAAATTACACTAATCCAATGTAGTTGAAAGCGAGTTATTTGGTCGTCCACATGTGGCGACCCAACCAGGTAGTACATTGTTAATGTAGCTGAGGATCCATTTGGGAAAGGTATGCCATACCTCGCGAGACGTCATGCGATACCTTCCGAAGTATTGCTTTCTTCGAAGAAACATTACTGCACAATGGCAGAGAATATTTTTCGAGCTTTCGGGCTCGTAGTTACAGAATCGACAATTGTCATCTTCAGGGCCGGCGGAACACTTTTTTTCCCGAGTGGGTACTAAGATTCGGAGCGATTTCTACCCGTGGTGACGAAAGATCAGACCTGGCGTGTGTAAGTGAACAAGAAAATTTCCGGATAATATCTGGTGGCTGTTTGGAAACACTCTTTGTTAACGGGCTGTATTGCTGACGGCTCAGTGAAAAGGTGTTCGTTGATTGCTGATACATCGAATGTTCCACAGCTAACTACCAATTACTCCATTCTTTTGAATTTCGTTGCATTAATCTTCCGTTGCCACCGTTAAAACCTTTCGCAGGTACTGAAGCCTGCATGATAGTGTTGGCTAACGGCAAAATATCTCCAACGACCGACATCCCCTCAGGCTCAATTTAGGTCGATTTGGATATTTGCGCGGTGGCAAAAATAATGCCGATAAGTTCACTTTTCGATATCCATCTAATACAACCGGCAGCAGGAATGTCTTCTCCCGGAGCAAATATAAGACATTTAACATCA
>NW_026683633.1:0-29000 GCF_030247195.1 Topomyia yanbarensis | reverse complement strand
AACCATCAACTACGTCCCTGATAAAATCCAGAAACCTTATGCGAGTCGAAAAAAATTAGGTTGACGTTTTTCAGAGTGATTGCATAACCTTTCTATATGAGAAAGGCAAAAATGCGCCAAAATCCAAAAAAGTGAATCGTCGTCAAATTTTTTTCGAGTTTGCATCAAATCTCGACGTTTCATGCACCTTGAACACATTTAGCATCAAAAATAAAAATTCTATTCCGATCTCGACGAACTGAGTCGAATGGGATATGACACTCGGCCCTCCGGGCCGGGATTAGGTTGACGTTTTTCAGAGTGATTGCATAACCTTTCTATATGAGAAAGGCAAAAATGTGCCAAAATCCAAAAAAGTGAATCGTCGTCAATTTTTTTTTCGAGTTTGCAACAAATCTCGACGTTTCATGCACCTTGAACACATTTAGCATCAAAAATAAAAATTCTATTTTTAATTTTTCCTATAGTTTATATGAGAAATTTCTGTGTGGCCGCACTCTGAAACTCATAATTCCGGAACCAGAATTCCGATCGATCCAAAATTCAATAGCAGCCGATGGGAAGGTTGCACCTTTCATTTGAGACTGAGTTTGGGCAAATCGGTCCAGCCATTTCTGAGAAAAATGAGTGACATTATTTGACACATACGCACATACATACACACACATACACACACATACACACACACATACACACACACATACATACACACACACATACAGACTTTTTCCGATCTCGACGAACTGAGTCGAATGGGATATGACACTCGGCCCTCCGGGCCGGGATTAGGTTGACGTTTTTCAGAGTGATTGCATAACCTTTCTATATGAGAAATGCAAAAATGTGCCAAAATCCAAAAAAGTGAATCGTCGTCAATTTTTTTTCGAGTTTGCATCAAATCTCGACGTTTCATGCACCTTGAACACATTTAGCATCAAAAATAAAAATTCTATTTTTAATTTTTCCTATAGTTTACATGAGAAATTTCTGTGTGGCCGCACTCTGAAACCCGTAATTCCGGAACCAGAATTCCGATCGATCCAAAATTCAATAGCAGCCGATGGGAAGGTTGCACCTTTCATTTGATACTAAGTTTGGGCAAATCGGTCCAGCCATCTCTGAGAAAAATGAGTGACATTATTTGACACATACGCACATACATACACACACACATACACACACATACACACATACACACAGACTTTTTCCGATCTCGACGAACTGAGTCGAATGGGATATGACACTCGGCCCTCCGGGCCGGGATTAGGTTGACGTTTTTCAGAGTGATTGCATAACCTTTCTATATGAGAAAGGCAAAAATGTGCCAAAATCCAAAAAAGTGAATCGTCGTCAAATTTTTTTTCGAGTTTGCATCAAATTTCGACGTTTCATGCACCTTGAACACATTTAGCATCAAAAATAAAAATTCTATTTTTAATTTTTCCTATAGTTTATATGAGAAATTTCTGTGTGGCCGCACTCTGAAACCCGTAATTCCGGAACCAGAATTCCGATCGATCCGAAATTCAATAGCAGCCGATGGGAAGGTTTCACCTTTCATTTGATACTAAGTTTGGGCAAATCAGTCCAGCCATCTCTGAGAAAAATGAGTGACATTATTTGACACATACGCACATACATACACACACATACACACACATACACACATACACACACATACATACACACACACATACAGACTTTTTCCGATCTCGACGAACTGAGTCGAATGGGATATGACACTCGGCCCTCCGGGCCGGGATTAGGTTGCCGTTTTTCAGAGTGATTGCATAACCTTTCTATATGAGAAAGGCAAAAATGTGCCAAAATCCAAAAAAGTGAATCGTCGTCAAATTTTTTTTCGAGTTTGCATCAAATCTCGACGTTTCATGCACCTTGAACACATTTAGCATCAAAAATAAAAATTCTATTTTTAATTTTTCCTATAGTTTATATGAGAAATTTCTGTGTGGCCGCACTCTGAAACCCGTAATCCCGGAACCAGAATTCCGATCGATCCAAAATTCAATAGCAGCCGATGGGAAGGTTGCACCTTTCATTTGAGACTAAGTTTGGGCAAATCGGTCCAGCCATCTCTGAGAAAAATGAGTGACATTATTTGACACATACGCACATACATACACACACATACACACACATACACTCACACACATACACACAACTCCGCTAGCGAATGACGGATCTCAATAGTAGCATGTCTGTAATAATATACGTACATGCAACTACTGAGAACCAGAGCTACAGGTCCAAAGCCTTGGTAAAGGAGGATGGTTGTGATGATCCGGGCCGAGATCACCACGTAAAGCAAGGTAGGGCATAACCCCAATTCCAAGGCGTGAAGCGACCCGTGCCGAGGGATGAGTGATCGAGGGGGTGAAAAAGATGCTCGATCGTTAACGGAGCCTGTGGGGTACCTGGGCAACCCCCACAGTAAGCGTCCCTTACCACGCTAATGCGGAGCTCTGGCGTGGCGGACATATATTTCTCGCGCTACTCGTGGGACTATACATGGAGACAAACAAAAATAAAAACAAACAGACGGAGGTGCCAAACCCCTTCGCAAGAGGTGGTTTGGCGAGGTCTCCCCCCCGTGGGGAGAGTAGTGGAGCGATGAGTGCTGCATCCGAAAGCACCAGTGACCCCCCAGTGGCGGTAGGCAATAACCCTACCAATGCATCGGAGGGGCCAATAGCTGCGATGCGCAAAGTAGCGAAGCAACTCGATGCTATAATCGACTTCGCTAGCGCAAAGCAGAACATAGCCAAGGAGTTGAAGTTGAGCCTTCTGGAGCTCCGGAAAGCTGTTCGTGTCGCAAGACAGGAACAGCAGGCCTATGTTGAGAGGGTGGAATGTCGGGAGAGGCCCGACAGAGAAACCCAGACAGTGGCCTCCAATAGGGAGGAAAGAGAGAAGGTCGATAGAGGTTCACAGACAGTGGCCTTTACCTTCTACGGAGCAGCCACGTCGATCGGAGCGGCGACCGAGTTCCCCTCGAAGGGAAAGGGAAAGGGCAATCGCAAGACGGCATCGAATGCGAAGCGCCCTAGGAAGTCGCCAGGCGAGGGTGCCAAAACCGACACCACTCGGCGTGCAACCGTCAAGGTCAAACGCCGCCTGGGTGAGGTAAACGAGGGCGAGAGTGACCTCGCTGTGGAGAGCGATGGTACCAGCAACCCGGCACGACCGGGGCAGGGGGGCTCAAACCCCTGGACGCTGGTTACCAAGAAAAAGCCGGCACCGAAACCGGAGGTACCGCGGCCTGCGAGGAAGGCCAAGGACAGAGGCGAAGCCTTGTGGTTAAAAACCGACAAGGACAAATACGCCGATGTCCTTAAATCGATGAAGGCGGCCGAAAGTCTTTCGGCCCTTGGGCAGGATGTGCGTAGCGTAAGACGCACCAACACGGGAGAGATGCTCCTGGTGCTGAAGCGAGGCGCACAATCAAGTGCAGTATATAAGGCCTTGGCCCAAGAGGTCCTTGGTGAGGGCGCCCAAATCAGGTCGCTAGGTGCGGAAACAACTCTCCAGTGCAAGCACTTGGACGAGTTCACGACCGCAGAAGACGTCGTCGCAGCCGTCAAGGAGCAATGCGGCGTCACAATCGAGCGGGCCTCTGTGCGATTGAGGGACGGACCCTCTGGCACCCAAGTAGCCTACCTCAGGCTACTGAATGCGGATGCCAAAAAGGTAACCGAGAAAGGGAAGCTGAAGATCGGCTGGTCGGTATGCCCTATTAGTATACCCCAGCCGCCTTCAGTGGACAGGTGCTATCGGTGCCTAGAATCCGTCCATAAAGCTTACGAATGCAAAGGCATAGATAGGAGCAAGCTATGTCGTCGCTGCGGCGAGGAGGGGCATAAAGAGCGGGGGTGCACTAAGGCATATAAGTGCCTTATCTGCACCGCTAAGAAGCAAGCCCATAAACATGCTATGGGCGGACCTTCGTGTCCCTTCGGCGAGTTAAATAAGAAGAAGCCGTGAGAGTCACACAGCTAAATCTTAACCATTGTGCAGCAGCCCAACAGCTGCTGTGGCAGTCGGTCTCGGAGTCGAGGACAGATGTCGCCCTCTTATCAGACCCGTACAGCATCCCTGCCGGCAACGGCAATTGGGTGTCGGACGGGTCTGGAATGGTGGCAATCTGTACAACGGGAAGGTTCCCGGTTCAAGAGGTAATACACCCCTCCGCCGAGGGTGTGGCGATTGCCAAGATCAATGGTGTGTTCTATTGCAGCTGCTACGCCCCACCAAGGTGGCCAATAGAACAGTTCTACCAGATGATCGACAGGCTCTCGTCGGACCTCGTGGGCCGGAAACCGGTAGTAATAGCGGGAGACTTCAACGCTTGGGCAGTGGAGTGGGGCAGCCGCTGTACAAATAGCAGGGGTCAAGCGCTAATGGAAGCGTTTGCGAAACTCGATACTGTGCTAGCTAATGATGGCTCCGCTAGTACATTCCGTAGAAACGGAGTGGAGGCGTGGATTGATTTGACCTTTGCCAGCCCGAGTCTGGCTCCAGGCATGGAATGGAGGGTAGACGAAGGCTACACCCATAGCGATCATTTAGCAATCCGCTTTAAGATCAACTATGGTGTGCAGCATCCGAGGGCGGGAGATCCCTGTCAGGTACGCGGGTGGAAGTCCAATCACTTCGACAGCGAAGCTTTCACCGCGGCCCTGGAACTGGAGGCCAACACCGACAGTCTAAGCGGGGATGCGCTGGTAGCTGTTCTATCACGCGCGTGCGACGCCACTATGCCGAGCAAAACACTGCCAAGAAACGGTAGATGCCCGGTATACTGGTGGAGTGCCGAGATTGCAGCTCTACGGTCAGCCTGTCTCAGAGCTAGACGTAGGATGCAAAGAGCTCGCACCGAGGATGCAAGAGAGAACCGCCGTGAAGTGTTTCGAGCTGCGAAATTAGCCCTTAACAAGGCTATTAAAAGCAGCAAGAGAGCGTGTTTCGACAACCTGTGTGAGAGTGCCAACGCGAATCCGTGGGGTGACGCCTACCGGATTGTGATGGCCAAGACCAAAGGGGGCTCCTCACCCCCAGAACGGTCTCCGGACCGGTTGGCAACGATTATCGAAGTACTCTTCCCGTCTCGAGCCACAAGCCCCTGGCCACCTGCACTACGAGACAGTGCGGGCACGGTCGAAATGGTGGCTCCAGTGACGAACGAAGAACTACTCGCAGTGGCTAAATCCCTAGCAATGAACAAAGCTCCAGGGCCGGATGGAGTTCCGAACAACGCTCTCAAGGCAGCGATCATAGCGAACCCGAACATGTTCAGGCTAGCTATGCAGAGATGCCTTGACGAGTGCCGTTTCCCCGATAGATGGAAAAGGCAGAAACTGGTGCTGTTGGCGAAGCCCGGGAAGCCGCCAGGCGACCCATCGGCGTACAGACCAATCTGTCTGATAGACACGACTGGCAAACTGCTTGAGAGGATCATCCTCAACAGGCTCACCCCGTACGCGGAAGGTACGGACGGTCTGTCAAGCAACCAGTTTGGCTTTCGGAAGGGTAAGTCCAGAGTGGACGCTCTCAACTCAGTGATAAATACTGCCGAGATAGCGATCCAGCGAAAAAGGCGAGGTATTCGATACTGTGCGTTAGTGACACTTGACGTGAAGAATGCATTCAACAGCGCAAGCTGGGATGCCATCGCGCTCTCGTTACACCGGCTTAGCCTACCGGTGGGTCTGTACCGGATCCTGGAAAGTTACTTCCAAAACCGCGTACTGCTATACGAGACCGATGCCGGTCAGAAAAGGGTTCCGATTACCGCCGGAGTCCCGCAGGGCTCGATCCTAGGCCCGGTGCTATGGAACCTCATGTATGACGGGGTTCTGAGACTGAAGTTCCCTCCTGGGGTCAAGATCGTCGGCTTTGCCGACGACGTAACCTTGGAGGTCTACGGGGAGTCAATTCCTGAGGTAGAACTAACCGCAGAACACGCGATTAGCACGGTGGAGGAATGGATGAGCGCGAGAGGCTTGGAGCTCGCTCATCATAAGACGGAGGTAGTTATCGTCAACAACCGCAAGTCGGCACAACATGCAGTTATCCATGTGGGAGAAGTCGCGATCACTTCACAGCGAAGTCTGAAGTCTCTCGGAGTCATTATAGACGACAAGCTGACCTTCGGCAGCCATGTCGACTATACGTGCAAGAGAGCGTCGACTGCTGTTGCGGCACTATCGAGAATGATGTCCAACAGCTCAAAGGTGTGCGCCAGTAGACGTAGGTTACTGGCAGGCGTTGCCGTATCTATCCTCAGGTACGGCGGCCCGTCATGGTCAAGAGCACTGAGGGTAACCAGTTACCTACAGAAACTGGAGAGCACTTACCGCGTGATGTGCCTCAGAGTGATATCTGCCTACCGCACGGTATCACACGATGCATCCTGCGTGATAGCGAGCATGATGCCAGTCGGGCTGGTCATTCGGGAAGATGAGGAGTGCTTTGAGCTACGTGGAAATAGGGGAGCCCGCGAGCGCACCAGGGTGACCTCGGTCGCCAGATGGCAGCGTGAGTGGGACAACTCCTCGAAAGGTAGGTGGACCCACCGGCTGATACCTAGCATATCGAGCTGGGTGGGAAGACCCCATGGGGAAGTTCACTTCCACCTGACACAATTCCTGTCAGGCCATGGCTGTTTCCGTCAGTACCTCCACAGGTTCGGACACGCGGAGGTCCCAGTCTGCCCGGACTGCCCAGGTGTAGATGAAACTGCCGAACACATACTGTTCGTATGTCATCGGTTCGACGTCGAAAGAAGAGCAATGTTTGACGTCTGTGGCTGGGACACAACCCCGGATACCCTTATTCAGCGGATGTGTCAAACGGTGGAGAAGTGGAACGCAGTCTCGGCTGCTACCATCCAGATTGCCAGTAGGCTACAGGTAATCTGGCGAACCGAGCAACAGACGGCGGGCACGGCTAACTAGTGATTGGTTAGTTGGAGCGAAAAAGGCCAAGCGCAAAATAAGAGAGTGAATGGTCTGTTCATGCCGAGGTAGGTTGGCGCAGCGAATGGCAACCGCGTAAGGGGTAAACCCAGCCACCCCGAAGCAAGACAGAAGAGTGAGTGTATAGGCGTATAAGTGGACTGCCTCATGCCAAGACGGGAGGGTCGAAGCGTAGTATGTTGGAACTAAGCTATCGATGCCTCATGGCGTGGCAGAGGAGTGAAAGGGTGAGCATCCAAGTCAGTCTCACACTGCATGTTAAGGGTGAGCATAAAAGTCAGCCTCACAGGTTGGTAGAGGCTAGCACAAAAGTCAGCCTAGCAAGGAATGAAAAAGGTGAGCACAAAAGTCAGCCTCGCATGGTATGTCAGAAGTGGGGCCTAAGAAAAATGTCCTACATGGGATGCCAGAGGGAGTGACAAAGGTACAATAGAGTGGCACGATTGAGAGTGAATCAGGTGATAGGGTGAGCACCCAAGTCAGCCTCACATAGATGGGTAGGGCGAGCACAAAAGTAAGCCTAGCAAGGAATGAGTAAGGTGAGCACACAAGTCAGCCTCGCATGGAACGTAAAAGGTGAGCACAAAAGTCAGCCTCATGTGGGAGTGTTTGAGAGTGAATCAAAGTGTGATTGAGAGAGCACCCAAGTAAGCCTCATACAGGATGTATGATCGCGTGAGTGAGAGTGAATGAGTACATTTAGTACAGCCATCCCCCCAGAAGTAATACCGAGAGGTAGTTCCTGGGAGGAATGATGGCGGAGCCCAATGGAGTTTAGTCGGTATTAATGGCTGGTCACCATTCGAGTCCGACACGCCCCCAGTGCACCCCGTGTGGTAGATTGGATCCTACCGTTAGCACGTGTACTGGGCTAGGACATAAAGGTCTTCTCCATTGTAAAAAAAAAGCATACACACACATACACACATACATACACATACATACACACACACATACAGACTTTTTCCGATCTCGACGAACTGAGTCGAATGGGATATGACACTCGGCCCTCCGAGCCGGGATTAGGTTGCCGTTTTTCAGAGTGATTGCATAACCTTTCTATATGAGAAAGACAAAAATGTGCCAAAATCCAAAAAAGTGAATCGTCGTCAATTTTTTTTTCGAGTTTGCATCAAATCTCGACGTTTCATGCACCTTGAACACATTTGGCATCAAAAATAAAAATTCTATTTTTAATTTTTCCTATAGTTTACATGAGAAATTTCTGTGTGGCCGCACTCTGAAACCCGTAATTCCGGAACCAGAATTCCGATCTATCCAAAATTCAATAGCAGCCGATGGGAAGGTTGCACCTTTCATTTGAGACTAAGTTTGGGCAAATCGGTCCAGCCATCTCTGAGAAAAATGAGTGACATTATTTGACACATACGCACATACATACACACACATACACACACATACACACAGACTTTTTCCGATCTCGACGAACTGAGTCGAATGGGATATGACACTCGGCCCTCCGGGCCGGGATTAGGTTGACGTTTTTCAGAGTGATTGCATAACCTTTCTGTATGAGAAAGGCAAAAATGTGCCAAAATCCAAAAAAGTGAATCGTCGTCAATTTTTTTTTTTGAGTTTGCATCAAATCTCGACGTTTCATGCACCTTGAACACATTTGGCATCAAAAATAAAAATTCTATTTTTAATTTTTCCTATAGTTTACATGAGAAATTTCTGTGTGGCCGCACTCTGAAACCCGTAATTCCGGAACCAGAATTCCGATCGATCCAAAATTCAATAGCAGCCGATGGGAAGGTTGCACCTTTCATTTGATACTAAGTTTGGGCAAATCGGTCCAGCCATCTCTGAGAAAAATGAGTGACATTATTTGACACATACGCACATACATACACACACACATACACACAGACTTTTTCCGATCTCGACGAACTGAGTCGAATGGGATATGACACTCGGCTCTCCGGGCCGGGATTAGGTTGACGTTTTTCAGAGTGATTGCATAACCTTTCTATATGAGAAAGGCAAAAATGTGCCAAAATCCAAAAAAGTGAATCGTCGTCAATTTTTTTTTCGAGTTTGCATCAAATCTCGACGTTTCATGCACCTTGAACACATTTAGCATCAAAAATAAAAATACAATTTTTAATTTTTCCTATAGTTTATATGAGAAATTTCTGTGTGGCCGCACTCTGAAATCCGTAATTCCGGAACCAGAATTCCGATCGATCCGAAATTCAATAGCAGCCGATGGGAAGGTTGCACCTTTCATTTGAGACTAAGTTTGGGCAAATCGGTCCAGCCATCTCTAAGAAAAATGAGTGACATTATTTGACACATACGCACATACATACACACACATACACACACATACACACATACATACACACACATACAGACTTTTTCCGATCTCGACGAACTGAGTCAAACGGGATATGACACTCGGCCCTCCGGGCCGGGATTAGGTTGACGTTTTTCAGAGTGATTGCATAACCTTTCTATATGAGAAAGGCAAAAATGTGCCAAAATCCAAAAAAGTGAATCGTCGTCAAATTTTTTTTCGAGTTTGCATCAAATCTCGACGTTTCATGCACCTTGAACACATTTAGCATCAAAAATAAAAATTCTATTTTTAATTTTTCCTATAGTTTATATGAGAAATTTCTGTGTGGCCGCACTCTGAAACCCGTAATTCCGGAACCAGAATTCCGATCGATCCGAAATTCAATAGCAGCCGATGGGAAGGTTGCACCTTTCATTTGAGACTAAGTTTGGGCAAATCAGTCCAGCCATCTCTGAGAAAAATGAGTGACATTATTTGACACATACGCACATACATACACACACATACACACACATACATACACACACACATACAGACTTTTTCCGATCTCGACGAACTGAGTCGAATGGGATATGACACTCGGCCCTCCGGGCCGGGATTAGGTTGACGTTTTTCAGAGTGATTGCATAACCTTTCTATATGAGAAAGGCAAAAATGTGCCAAAATCCAAAAAAGTGAATCGTCGTCAAATTTTTTTTCGAGTTTGCATCAAATCTCGACGTTTCATGCACCTTGAACACATTTAGCATCAAAAATAAAAATTCTATTTTTAATTTTTCCTATAGTTTATATGAGAAATTTCTCTGTGGCCGCACTCTGAAACCCGTAATTCCGGAACCAGAATTCCGATCGATCCAAAATTCAATAGCAGCCGATGGGAAGGTTGCACCTTTCATTTGAGACTAAGTTTGGGCAAATCAGTCCAGCCATCTCTGAGAAAAATGAGTGACATTATTTGACACATTCGCACATACATACACACACATACACACACATACACACATACACACACATACACACACATACATACACACATACACACACGTACAGACTTTTTTCGATCTCAACGAACTGAGTCGAATGGGATATGACACTAGGCCCTCCGGGCCGGGATTAGGTTGACGTTTTTCAGAGTGATTGCATAACCTTTCTATATGAGAAAGGCAAAAAGTTATGCTGTACATCGCCATATCGGACAAAGGGATTTCAAAGTCGTGGCTCGAGCCGAGCGGTCTGGCCATCAATCAACAAGTGTACCAAGAGGAGTGTCTTGAGGAAATTCTTCCTCCATTCTTAAAGGAGCATCATGCGGATGGGAAGTACGTCTTCTGGCCGGACAATGCGTCTTTTCATTACGCCAAGGAGACGCTGGAGTATCTTGAGCAGAAAAAGATACTATAAGTGCCAAAAGAAAGGAACCCGACCAACTTGCCTCAGTGCCGTCCCATTGAGGGTTTTTTCGGCTACCCTCAGTGGCCTAGTGTATATTAATAAATGTCCATTACATTCTTAGTACACATTGCACTTATACACAATGGCATGCCAGCCACGAACTTGATGAGCTACGTGTCGACGATGAAACACTTGAAACAAAAAAATATCATACTCCATTAGCCTAATCAGCATTAGATCAATGTTATCTGCTTGCTAACTCATTTTGTCATGCGGGGGTGGGTATGTGAGGAGGGCGAAAGTCCCATGAACGAACGACTCCCCAGCTTAAATTGGTATGCTTTGTGATATAGTGTTGGTTTAAAGATGATGGGGTTGAAAGGGAGGGGTATGAGGGCTGGATGGGGTGGTGTCTGAGGGGTGTTTTAAGGAGATTTTTAAAGGAGGGAAGTGAACATTAGAGGTGGGGGGGGTGTAGCCCCTCTCCGTAAACCATCAACTACGCCCCTGTTAAAATCCAGAAACCTTATGCGAAAGGCAAAAATGTGCCAAAATCCAAAAAAGTGAATCGTCGTCAAATTTTTTTCGAGTTTGCATCAAATCTCGACGTTTCATGCACCTTGAACACATTTAGCATCAAAAATAAAAATTCTATTTTTAATTTTTCCTATAGTTTATATGAGAAATTTCTGTGTGGCCGCACTCTGAAACCCGTAACTCCGGAACCAGAATTCCGATCGATCCAAAATTCAATAGCAGCCGATGGGAAGGTTGCACCTTTAATTTGATACTAAGTTTGGCCAAATCGGTCCAGCCATCTCTGAGAAAAATGAGTGACATTATTTGACACATACGCACATACATACACACACATACACACACATACACACAGACTTTTTCCGATCTCGACGAACTGAGTCGAATGGGATATGACACTCGGCCCTCCGGGCCGCGATTAAGTTGACGTTTTTCAGAGTGATTGCATAACCTTTCTATATGAGAAAGGCAAAAATGTGCCAAAATCCAAAAAAGTGAATCGTCGTCAAATTTTTTTTCGAGTTTGCATCAAATCTCGACGTTTCATGCACCTTGAACACATTTAGCATCAAAAATAAAAATTCTATTTTTAATTTTTCCTATAGTTTATATGAGAAATTTCTGTGTGGCCGCACTCTGAAACCCGTAATTCCGGAACCAGAATTCCGATCGATCCAAAATTTAATAGCAGCCGATGGAAAGGTTGCACCTTTCATTTGAGACTAAGTTTGGGCAAATCGGTCCAGCCATCTCTGAGAAAAATGAGTGACATTATTTGACACATACGCACATACATACACACACATACACACACATACACACACATACACACACATACACACACATACACACATACATACACACACACACATACAGACTTTTTCCGATCTCGACGAACTGAGTCGAATGGGATATGACACTCGGCCCTCCGGGCCGGGATTAAATTGACGTTTTTCAGAGTGATTGCATAACCTTTCTATATGAGAAAGGCAAAAATGTGCCAAAATCCAAAAAAATGAATCGTCGTCAAATTTTTTTTCGAGTTTGCATCAAATCTCGACGTTTCATGCACCTTGAACACATTTAGCATCAAAAATAAAAATTCTATTTTTAATTTTTCCTATAGTTTATATGAGAAATTTCTGTGTGGCCGCACTCTGAAACCCGTAATTCCGGAACCAGAATTCCGATTGATCCAAAATTCAATAGCAGCCGATGGGAAGGTTGCACCTTTCATTTGAGACTAAGTTTGGGCAAATCGGTCCAGCCATCTCTGAGAAAAATGAGTGACATTATTTGACACATACGCACATACATACACACACACATTCACACACACACATACACACATACATACACACACACATACAGACTTTTTCCGATCTCGGCGAACTGAGTCGAATGGGATATGACACTCGGCCCTCCGGGCCGGGATTAGGTTGACGTTTTTCAGAGTGATTGCATAACCTTTCTATATGAGAAAGGCAAAACTACTGAAATGGTTGAACTTTTTTGCCTTTCTTATATAAAGAAAGGCTTTGCAATCACTGTAAAAATCGACTTTTTAACCGAGGCCCGGAGGGCCGAATGTCATACACCATTCGATTCAGTTCGTCGAGATCGGCAAATGTCTGTGTGTGTATGTATGTGTGTGTATATGTGTGTGTGTCATTTAAACTCACACAATTTTCTCAGAGATGGCTGAACCGATTTTCGCAAACTTAGTTTCATCTGAAAGGTATAACGCTCCCATAAGCTGCTATTGAATTTTTGGTTGATCCGACTCCCGGTTCCGGAGTTACGGGTTGAAGAGTGCGGTCACACAGCAAATTCCCATATAAACTGGTACCACCATGATGTTCAAATGATGTAAAACATATTAAAATTGATGTAACATTACTCTAGTTTGCGGGTCTGGATCACTAATGATCAATCAAAGTAGCTTTGACCACATTGGCCACCTATGACGGTTCATGACGCCCCCGGGAAGCTCGCCAAGTTCCTAAGCTAATATCACACCCATTCCCCAACGAATTCTCTACCGATTTTTACAAACTTGATTTTAAATGAAAGATACAGTAATACCACTGACTGCTGCTGAATTTCATTCTGTTCTGACTCTTGCTTCCGGAGTTACAGGGGTGTTAGTAAGGATACACTAAAATTTCCCATATAAATCGGTACAATCGTAATACCTCAGAGGCTAAAAACTATTGAAATGGTCACCAAATAACTTCTAATCGCAGATCTAGATCACTGATTGCCAATCAAACATTCTTTGAATATATTGTCTACTATCGACGATTACGGAAGTCCGGAATTCCGGGCATATTCCACAATTAAAGTCAAATCGGTTCTTCGGTGATGACTGAACCGATTTTCTCAAACCAAGTCTCAAATGGAAGGCAAAATACGCAGTTGAGTATTGCGTCGCCGCCCCTCCCCCCGTCTTGCCCTTACACCTCCCTCCTTCATCACTCCCCTCCCCTTGGACCACCCTCACGCCCGCATTTCCTTCATCAATCCCGTATACCGAAATAAGATGAAGGATTTTTGACGCATCCTCCACTCCCACTCTACTAACCCCCCATTCCCTACATGTTCAAACCCATTCCACCAACCTTTCCAAATTATAATCACATGAAGATAACATTGAACTCATGCTTATTAAGCTAATTAAATATTATTCTTTTGCCTTTCTTATATAGAAAGGTTATGCAATTGCTCCAAAAACCGACTTTCTAACCGAGGCCCGGAAGGCCGAGTCTCATATAACATTCGACTCAATTCGCCGAGATCGCAAAATATCTGTGTGTATGTATGTGTGTATGTATAATGTGTATGTATATGTGTATGTATGTATGTATGAATGTATGTATGTATGTATGTATGTATGTATGTATGTATGTATGTATGTATGTATGTATGTATGTATGTATGTATGTATGTATGTATGTATGTATGTATGTATGTATGTATGTATGTATGTATGTATGTATGTATGTATGTATGTATGTATGTATGTATGTATGTATGTATGTATATATGTATGTATGTATGTATGTATGTATGTATGTATGTATGTATGTATGTATGTATGTATGTATGTATGTATGTATGTATGTATGTATGTATGAATGTATGTATGTATGTATATATATATGTATGTATGTATGTATGTATGTATGTATGTATGTATGTATGTATGTGTGTATGTGCGGATTTGTTAACAAAATGTCCACATCGGTTTCTCGGAGATGGCTGAACCAATTTTTACAAACTAAGATTCAAATGAAAGGTATAATATTCCCATAGGTTGCTATTGAATTTCATTTTCAACCGACATCTTGTTCCGGATTACGAGTTGAAGAGTATGGTAACAAAACAAAATTTGTTGATTTGTCCACATCGGTTTCTCGGAATTTTCTGAACCGATTTTGACAAACTTGATTTTAAATGAAAGGTCCATCAGCTGTTGTTGAATTTTGTGTGGATCCGAGTTCTGGTTCCTGAATTACAGGGTGATACGTACGATCACGCAGCAAATCCCGATTCTAACGAATTCTGCGATGAATTGGTGAGGTGATTTTTTTCCAAAATATAAACACAACTGTTGAATTTGTAGATCTAGGTCACCAACAGTCATTCAAAGTCTCTTTGGCCACACTGGCCACCATCGACGGATCCGGAAGCATCCAAATTAAGAATAACGGTTATATTGGTTTTTCGAAAATGGCTAGAACGATTTGATCAACTTAGTCTCAAATGAAAGGTGTTGCGTCCCCGGAAACTGATATTAAATTCCATCTCCATCCGACTTCCAGCTCCGGAGTTACGGGTTGTGGAGTGCGATCACATAGAAAACTCCGATGCAAACCGATTCCTCGATGAATGTAAAAAGGTGCTCTTATATATACTTACCAAGTGTAATAAGAATGAAAGACATTTCCATAATGTTATATTGTACGAACCAGTTATTAAATCATAGTTTGGAGAAATGAGAAAGGCACAATTGCACCTATAGGTGGATTAAAACAGGTTTTTTTAAACTGCGTGACTGGAAAAACTCTCATTTTTATTGAATATTTTATGGTTTTGCTAAAAATAGTGAATTTGTAGATATTGTAGGTCATTCCTCCAATGGAAAAAGTTTTCTTTCGAGAGTCTTCAAGTTGAACCGTTTTCAAATGAGATTGTACGCTGTTTTGAAAAATCATGTTTTGAGATATGTTTATGAGAACACTTTCGATGAATTATTCGTGGTACAACGTCAATATTTTGTTACGATTACATGAAATCATGGGTTTTGGACATCGTTGATTACGAATCGAAAGTCAGTTTTTCGAAATTAAAACGTCCGATCGGCGGACCCCCACTAAAATCCCACAATGTGGCATTTCAGTCAAATCGAGAATTTTTTTTGTAATTTATAAACACGAATTTGAGTTAATCTGTACATTTAATAATTTCGTTATTATTCAGGAAACAGTTGACGGAATAAAAATGAATCCATGAAATCCAATGTGCAGATTTGTCTAAAAGTGAAAATGATTAGGATATCTTCAAAATATGTAAACTTATTCACAAGCATGCAAGAGCCAGTTCACGAATCGCTGAATATAATTGAGTTCTGCGAAACTGTCCACGGGAAAATATTAAGACCGTGTATAAAATTTCAAAGTTTATGAACTATATAATGAAAGTGGAAGCATATGTTATGATTTTGTGAACTGCATCACGAGCACACGTGGTAAATCGTTTTTAATATAGGGATCATCCATAAATAACGTAGCATTATGTGGGGGAGGGGGGAGTATTGTATTTTGTGATGATGTGTGACGACAGGGGGGTAGGGGGTCATGTCATGCTACGTAGCTTTTTAAAAAGGGATAACTAACACCGTTTTTCATTTTTTTATATTTTTTGGTGACAAGGGGGGGGGGGGAGAATTTCCGTCAAGCTACGTAATTACCAGGGGGTATTTAAAGGTTTGTGACGAAATGCTACGATGGGGGAGGGGGGTGTTAAAAATCTCTCAAAAAATGCTACGTCATTTATGGATCATCCCATATTAGGACTTGCGAATCCTTGAATAATATTTTCATTTCTGTGGAAACACTACTATGTAACACACCTAAACGACGTCTGATGTCCCTGCTATGACAAAGTTTGATTTCACTATATCTCATTACCAAACAAAACTTACTCATAATTAGAACATTGAATGTAAGAAGTCGTTATGGTGTGATCACGAGTAGTGTTTCCAAATTTGAACTAGCGTCAGTCTGTTGCCTTGTCAAGCTCCAGATTCTGAAGAGACGTAATTCCTGGACTTATTGATCTCTTGCGAATCTCTGGACTTATTGAAATCTTGCACTAAATTGTGTATTTCATGAACTATATCATGATAGTGAAACTGACTAGTATACTCGTGATCATGAACCATTTCAAGAAGCATCAATTAATTCTTGAATAATATTCCGAATTTCGTAAAATAATTCACAAGAAACTATCAAGATTGTTACAATTTTTAGAACTAATTCACAATCAATTGAGATCGTAATCAAGATGTAATAAATCATGAATCAGTTCATGTCGATGTTCCCAAATTTATGGACAAAATCGTTAGTCAACATTTGGATTATAAATATTTAAAAAATAAAGTTTTGAGCTAGTTGACGGGCAGAAAAACGAATTGTTACGCAAACAAATCACGCATCTCCGTTTTTCGTCTGCGCCGGTATATAAACCAACCAGGATATAAGCCTACTACTAGGTCATTTGGGAATCTCAAGTTCACTACGGGCTACTCGGTGTCCCGATTCATGATGGTTTGGTAGTCCGAAGCTGTAGCTGGTGTCATTTATTGTCTGTTTGTCACTCACTAATCTGGAAAAGCTTCGTTTGTTTACGGACATTAACTCGAAAGTAAAAGTGTTTTTCGAAAATCCTCGAATAATTATATAATGTATATACCTAGTACTCTACCTTTCAGTAATTGCAATCAGCTGAAAACAAATAACAATGTTTTATGTTATGAAACAGTTCACGGAACAAAAATAAATCCATAAATTATACACAAAATTTCGTGAAAAACTTCCCATAAAAATTTCAAGATCATATGCAGGGTTGCATGAAGTTGAAAATTATTAAAAATATCTTCTAAATTTGTGAACTCCAAAAGCACGCAAGAACTAGTTCACCAGATCCATGAACAATATTTCGCTTTTCATGAAATAATTCACATGAAGACGTCAATAGGTCCACATGAAATTTCCCAGGCAAAATCATTTATCGTATAACGCGTATTTACAATAGAATTTCGTCATCTAACAGCTTTATTATTACACCAATGGGAATATTACACCTCAAATTTCTTTGTGTGATAATATAGCTGATGATTTTTGTCATTTTATTTATATTTTTGATCCGTGTATGTTTGAAGCAAAGGGCGACTGAAAAGTAAGTAACATTGTAACAACATTTAATTTCATTGTTTAGATTAGTTGTAATAATTCACCAGAGGTTTAAATAAATGTTCTCTTTTAGAAAATCCGAAGAAATTTGCGAAACTACATAGAATTGGTTGTTAATATTTGAGCGTATGAAATTTTGAACAAGATATCTTCATTTTCAAAATCATTTCAAACGGGGATTATGCGTTTCCCACAATCTTTTACCCAATTTTGGGGGGAATTAAAAGTATCACTATATTTGGTTTACATTGGAGTACGCCTGGGTCATAATAGGTGAAGTTTGTATTCGATTTCCTCTGTCATAGTTGTTCGATATCCGTCTATCCCCTATTTTGAATACGGTTGCTATTATACTGATGTTGGAATGAATCCGACTTGTTAATTTTTTTCCAAACATAATAGGCCTTACAGAAAGCAAATTTGAAAGCGTTTTCCAACTTTTTTTTAATTCAAAAATCTTTCTTTTAAAAAATGTCAAACTTTGTTTCGAGTCCTTAGAAATGTATTCAATTACTCGCGTTAGCTTAAGATTTAATTAATGAAATGTTGAAGAAAATGTTGAAAAACATGTTTTTCCAGCAGCTGTTTCTGCATTTGTACTTGCGAATGATTTGTTCGGTGTCCTCGTCCTCGCCAGAGTGTGGAATTGAATTTGTGTATTTCGGCTCACGTGGTTGCTTAGTTGTGCAACGATCACGCTTCGGAGCATTTTTTTGGATTTCTTTTTCTTCTCTTTTTCGATCATGTTTTTTGATTATCTACTTCAACAACACCTTAAACTATTATATTGTTAACTCACGCGAAGTATCTGAAATAATTTTCATTGATGACGAGCACTTTCGAACGAGCACGTAATGTTTTGAACGGAACCTTGAATTGTTCAGTGGCTGATCGAATACTTGCTCCATCCATGAACAGATGCATGATCTTGTGTTCTGTATGTCGTCTTCACTTCGTTTTGGCGTTTTTCGCACGAAATTACGCACAATTTTCCTGTTAAAATAATTCCACTTTAATTGTAGTAGTGACCTACAGTGTCTCCAATCGGCTGACATATCGTGCCCCGGGACGTACATTTCATGTTGATTTTCGTATTTCAAAACCAAAAATATCGAAAAACCAGCACAAAACTCGTATTCAAGATTAACTCTTAAGTAAGAAAAAACTCACTTAACACTTTTACATTGATTAAATATACTGTACTGAGGACAAATGTTTCGTTTTTGCAATTACCTCAATGTCCACTAACTGCTTCAGGAAGTTGTTGAAGATGAGGAACCGACTTGATCGTCTAGAATCTCGATTTATCCTTTGATGAAGTATTCTCCGATTTCTATGGATCCAGAAACACATTTTCTGAATTTTGATTTTGAAATGAACTTTGCTTCACTTAATACCTAATAACCACATTTAATGAAAATCAGTCAATCATTAGGTTTGAAATGATGTGGAATTAAAAAATTAAACGGATTGAAAATTTCTCATATTTTGAATATTTGGAAAGAGTCTGGATCTTCAGGACACTCCCTCTGGATCCGCCCCTGGGTTTCTAGACGATTTTGCCATTTGTGAAGCTCAAAAATTCATTGTGGCACGAATCGATTTCAGTCACATTTTCTCCTTAAATTGGAACAGATCTGCTCTTATCAGCATTTGTCAATTATGAGCACAGCACTAAGAAAAAACCTGTTTTAATCCACCTAGCGGTGCAATTGTGCCTTTCTCATTTCTCTAAACTATGGCACGGAGGCTTTTTATGTTCAACATAATCGTGGAAATGTCCATTACATTCTTAGTACACTTTGCACTTATACACAATGGCATGCCAGCCACGAACTTGATGAGCTACGTGTCGACGGTGAAACACTTGAAACAAAAAAATATCATACTCCATTAGCCTAATCAGCATTAGATCAATGTTATCTGCTTGCTAACTCATTTTGTCATGCGGGGCTGGGTATGTGAAGAGGGCGAAAGTCCCATGAACGAACGACTCCCCAGCTTAAATTTGTATGCTTTGTGATATAGTGGTGGTTTAAAGATGATGGGGTTGAAAGGGAGGAGTATGAGGGCTGGATGGGGTGGTGGTCTGAGGGGTGATTTAAGGAGATTTTTAAAGGAGGGGCGCGAACAGTAGATGGGGGGTGTAACCCCTCTCCGAAAAACCATCAACTACGCCCCTGTTAAAATCCAGAAACCCTAAACGAGTCGAAAAAAAAATTTAGGCCGGGATTAGGTTGACGTTTTTCAGATTGATTGCATAACCTTTCTATATGAGAAAGGCAAAAATGTGCCAAAATCCAAAAAAGTGAATCGTAGTCAAATTTTTTTTTCGAGTTTGCATCAAATCTCGACGTTTCATGCACCTTGAACACATTTAGCATCAAAAATAAAAATTCTATTTTTAATTTTTCCTATAGTTTATATGAGAAATTTCTGTGTGACCGCACTCTGAAACCCGTAATTCCGGAACCAGAATTCCGATCGATCCAAAATTCAATAGCAGCTGATAGGAAGGTTGCACCTTTCATTTGAGACTAAGTTTGGGCAAATCGGTCCAGCCATCTCTGAGAAAAATGAGTGACATTATTTGACACATACGCACATACATACACACACACATACACACACACATACACACACACATACACACACATACATACATACACACACACATACAGACTTTTTCCGATCTCGACGAACTGAGTCGAATGGGATATGACACTCGGCCCTCCGGGCTGGGATTAGGTTGACGTTTTTCAGAGTGATTGCATAACCTTTCTATATGAGAAAGGCAAAAATGTGCCAAAATCCAAAAAAGTGAATCGTAGTCAAATTTTTTTTTCGAGTTTGCATCAAATCTCGACGTTTCATGCACCTTGAACACATTTAGCATCAAAAATAAAAATTCTATTTTTAATTTTTCCTATAGTTTATATGAGAAATTTCTGTGTGACCGCACTCTGAAACCCGTAATTCCGGAACCAGAATTCCGATCGATCCAAAATTCAATAGCAGCCGATGGGAAGGTTGCACCTTTCATTTGAGACTAAGTTTGGGAAAATCGGTCCAGCCATCTCTGAGAAAAATGAGTGACATTATTTGACACATACGCACATACATACACACACACACATACACACACACATACACACACACACACATACACACACATACACACACACATACATACATACACACATACAGACTTTTTCCGATCTCGACGAACTGAGTCGAATGGGATATGACACTCGGCCCTCCGGGCCGGGATTAGGTAGACGTTTTTCAGAGTGATTGCATAACCTTTCTATATGAGAAAGGCAAAAATGTGCCAAAATCCAAAAAAGGGAATCGTCGTCAATTTTTTTTTTCGAGTTTGCATCAAATCTCGACGTTTCATGCACCTTGAACACATTTAGCATCAAAAATAAAAATTCTATTTTTAATTTTTCCTATAGTTTATATGAGAAATTTCTGTGTGGCCGCACTCTGAAACCCGTAATCCCGGAACCAGAATTCCGATCGATCCAAAATTCAATAGCAGCCGATGGGAAGGTTGCACCTTTCATTTGAGACTAAGTTTGGGCAAATCGGTCCAGCCATCTCTGAGAAAAATGAGTGACATTATTTGACACATACGCACATACATACACACACATACACACATACACACATACACACACATACATACACACACATACAGACTTTTTCCGATCTCGACGAACTGAGTCGAATGGGATATGACACTCGGCCCTCCGGGCCGGGATTAGGTTGCCGTTTTTCAGAGTGATTGCATAACCTTTCTATATGAGAAAGGCAAAAATGTGCCAAAATCCAAAAAAGTGAATCGTCGTCAATTTTTTTTTCGAGTTTGCATCAAATCTCGACGTTTCATGCACCTTGAACACATTTAGCATCAAAAATAAAAATTCTATTTTTAATTTTTCCTATAGTTTATATGAGAAATTTCTGTGTGGCCGCACTCTGAAACCCGTAATCCCGGAACCAGAATTCCGATCGATCCAAAATTCAATAGCAGCCGATGGGAAGGTTGCACCTTTCATTTGAGACTAAGTTTGGGCAAATCGGTCCAGCCATCTCTGAGAAAAATGAGTGACATTATTTGACACATACGCACATACATACACACACATACACACACATACACACACACACACATACACACAACTCCGCTAGCGAATGACGGATCTCAATAGTAGCATGTCTGTAATAATATACGTACATGCAACTACTGAGAACCAGAGCTACAGGTCCAAAGCCCTGGTAAAGGAGGATGGTTGTGATGATCCGGGCCGAGATCACCACGTAAAGCAAGGTAGGGCATAACCCCAATTCCAAGGCGTGAAGCGACCCGTGCCGAGGGATGAGTGATCGAGGGGGTGAAAAAGATGCTCGATCGTTAACGGAGCCTGTGGGGTACCTGGGCAACCCCCACAGTAAGCGTCCCTTACCACGCTAATGCGGAGCTCTGGCGTGGCGGACATATATTTCTCGCGCTACTCGTGGGACTATACATGGAGACAAACAAAAATAAAAACAAACAGACGGAGGTGCCAAACCCCTTCGCAAGAGGTGGTTTGGCGAGGTCTCCCCCCCGTGGGGAGAGTAGTGGAGCGATGAGTGCTGCATCCGAAAGCACCAGTGACCCCCCAGTGGCGGTAGGCAATAACCCTACCAATGCATCGGAGGGGCCAATAGCTGCGATGCGCAAAGTAGCGAAGCAACTCGATGCTATAATCGACTTCGCTAGCGCAAAGCAGAACATAGCCAAGGAGTTGAAGTTGAGCCTTCTGGAGCTCCGGAAAGCTGTTCGTGTCGCAAGACAGGAACAGCAGGCCTATGTTGAGAGGGTGGAATGTCGGGAGAGGCCCGACAGAGAAACCCAGACAGTGGCCTCCAATAGGGAGGAAAGAGAGAAGGTCGATAGAGGTTCACAGACAGTGGCCTTTACCTTCTACGGAGCAGCCACGTCGATCGGAGCGGCGACCGAGTTCCCCTCGAAGGGAAAGGGAAAGGGCAATCGCAAGACGGCATCGAATGCGAAGCGCCCTAGGAAGTCGCCAGGCGAGGGTGCCAAAACCGACACCACTCGGCGTGCAACCGTCAAGGTCAAACGCCGCCTGGGTGAGGTAAGCGAGGGCGAGAGTGACCTCGCTGTGGAGAGCGATGGTACCAGCAAGCCGGCACGACCGGGGCAGGGGGGCTCAAACCCCTGGACGCTGGTTACCAAGAAAAAGCCGGCACCGAAACCGGAGGTACCGCGGCCTGCGAGGAAGGCCAAGGACAGAGGCGAAGCCTTGTGGTTAAAAACCGACAAGGACAAATACGCCGATGTCCTTAAATCGATGAAGGCGGCCGAAAGTCTCTCGGCCCTTGGGCAGGATGTGCGTAGCGTAAGACGCACCAACACGGGAGAGATGCTCCTGGTGCTGAAGCGAGGCGCACAATCAAGTGCAGTATATAAGGCCTTGGCCCAAGAGGTCCTTGGTGAGGGCGCCCAAATCAGGTCGCTAGGTGCGGAAACAACTCTCCAGTGCAAGCACTTGGACGAGTTCACGACCGCAGAAGACGTCGCCGCAGCCGTCAAGGAGCAATGCGGCGTCACAATCGAGCGGGCCTCTGTGCGATTGAGGGACGGACCCTCTGGCACCCAAGTAGCCTACCTCAGGCTACTGAATGCGGATGCCAAAAAGGTAACCGAGAAAGGGAAGCTGAAGATCGGCTGGTCGGTATGCCCTATTAGTATACCCCAGCCGCCTTCAGTGGACAGGTGCTATCGGTGCCTAGAATCCGTCCATAAAGCTTACGAATGCAAAGGCATAGATAGGAGCAAGCTATGTCGTCGCTGCGGCGAGGAGGGGCATAAAGAGCGGGGGTGCACTAAGGCATATAAGTGCCTTATCTGCACCGCTAAGAAGCAAGCCCATAAACATGCTATGGGCGGACCTTCGTGTCCCTTCGGCGAGTTAAATAAGAAGAAGCCGTGAGAGTCACACAGCTAAATCTTAACCATTGTGCAGCAGCCCAACAGCTGCTGTGGCAGTCGGTCTCGGAGTCGAGGACAGATGTCGCCCTCTTATCAGACCCGTACAGCATCCCTGCCGGCAACGGCAATTGGGTGTCGGACGGGTCTGGAATGGTGGCAATCTGTACAACGGGAAGGTTCCCGGTTCAAGAGGTAATACACCCCTCCGCCGAGGGTGTGGCGATTGCCAAGATCAATGGTGTGTTCTATTGCAGCTGCTACGCCCCACCAAGGTGGCCAATAGAACAGTTCTACCAGATGATCGACAGGCTCTCGTCGGACCTCGTGGGCCGGAAACCGGTAGTAATAGCGGGAGACTTCAACGCTTGGGCAGTGGAGTGGGGCAGCCGCTGTACAAATAGCAGGGGTCAAGCGCTAATGGAAGCGTTTGCGAAACTCGATACTGTGCTAGCTAATGATGGCTCCGCTAGTACATTCCGTAGAAACGGAGTGGAGGCGTGGATTGATTTGACCTTTGCCAGCCCGAGTCTGGCTCCAGGCATGGAATGGAGGGTAGACGAAGGCTACACCCATAGTGATCATTTAGCAATCCGCTTTAAGATCAACTATGGTGTGCAGCATCCGAGGGCGGGAGATCCCTGTCAGGTACGCGGGTGGAAGTCCAATCACTTCGACAGCGAAGCTTTCACCGCGGCCCTGGGACTGGAGGCCAACACCGACAGTCTAAGCGGGGATGCGCTGGTAGCTGTTCTATCACGCGCGTGCGACGCCACTATGCCGAGCAAAACACTGCCAAGAAACGGTAGATGCCCGGTATACTGGTGGAGTGCCGAGATTGCAGCTCTACGGTCAGCCTGTCTCAGAGCTAGACGTAGGATGCAAAGAGCTCGCACCGAGGATGCAAGAGAGAACCGCCGTGAAGTGTTTCGAGCTGCGAAATTAGCCCTTAACAAGGCTATTAAAAGCAGCAAGAGAGCGTGTTTCGACAACCTGTGTGAGAGTACCAACGCGAATCCGTGGGGTGACGCCTACCAGATTGTGATGGCCAAGACCAAAGGGGGCTCCTCACCCCCAGAACGGTCTCCGGACCGGTTGGCAACGATTATCGAAGTACTCTTCCCGTCTCGAGCCACAAGCCCCTGGCCACCTGCACTACGAGACAGTGCGGGCACGGTCGAAATGGTGGCTCCAGTGACGAACGAAGAACTACTCGCAGTGGCTAAATCCCTAGCAATGAACAAAGCTCCAGGGCCGGATGGAGTTCCGAACAACGCTCTCAAGGCAGCGATCATAGCGAACCCGAACATGTTCAGGCTAGCTATGCAGAGATGCCTTGACGAGTGCCGTTTCCCCGATAGATGGAAAAGGCAGAAACTGGTGCTGTTGGCGAAGCCCGGGAAGCCGCCAGGCGACCCATCGGCGTACAGACCAATCTGTCTGATAGACACGACTGGCAAACTGCTTGAGAGGATCATCCTCAACAGGCTCACCCCGTACGCGGAAGGTACGGACGGTCTGTCAAGCAACCAGTTTGGCTTTCGGAAGGGTAAGTCCAGAGTGGACGCTCTCAACTCAGTGATAAATACTGCCGAGATAGCGATCCAGCGAAAAGGCGAGGTATTCGATACTGTGCGTTAGTGACACTTGACGTGAAGAATGCATTCAACAGCGCAAGCTGGGATGCCATCGCGCTCTCGTTACACCGGCTTAGCCTACCGGTGGGTCTGTACCGGATCCTGGAAAGTTACTTCCAAAACCGCGTACTGCTATACGAGACCGATGCCGGTCAGAAAAGGGTTCCGATTACCGCCGGAGTCCCGCAGGGCTCGATCCTAGGCCCGGTGCTATGGAACCTCATGTATGACGGGGTTCTGAGACTGAAGTTCCCTCCTGGGGTCAAGATCGTCGGCTTTGCCGACGACGTAACCTTGGAGGTCTACGGGGAGTCAATTCCTGAGGTAGAACTAACCGCAGAACACGCGATTAGCACGGTGGAGGAATGGATGAGCGCGAGAGGCCTGGAGCTCGCTCATCATAAGACGGAGGTAGTTATCGTCAACAACCGCAAGTCGGCACAACATGCAGTTATCCATGTGGGAGAAGTCGCGATCACTTCACAGCGAAGTCTGAAGTCTCTCGGAGTCATTATAGACGACAAGCTGACCTTCGGCAGCCATGTCGACTATACGTGCAAGAGAGCGTCGACTGCTGTTGCGGCACTATCGAGAATGATGTCCAACAGCTCAAAGGTGTGCGCCAGTAGACGTAGGTTACTGGCAGGCGTTGCCGTATCTATCCTCAGGTACGGCGGCCCGTCATGGTCAAGAGCACTGAGGGTAACCAGTTACCTACAGAAACTGGAGAGCACCTACCGCGTGATGTGCCTCAGAGTGATATCTGCCTACCGCACGGTATCACACGATGCATCCTGCGTGATAGCGAGCATGATGCCAGTCGGGCTGGTCATTCGGGAAGATGAGGAGTGCTTTGAGCTACGTGGAAATAGGGGAGCCCGCGAGCGCATCAGGGTGACCTCGGTCGCCAGATGGCAGCGTGAGTGGGACAACTCCTCGAAAGGTAGGTGGACCCACCGGCTGATACCTAGCATATCGAGCTGGGTGGGAAGACCCCATGGGGAAGTTCACTTCCACCTGACACAAATCCTGTCAGGCCATGGCTGTTTCCGTCAGTACCTCCACAGGTTCGGACACGCGGAGGTCCCAGTCTGCCCGGACTGCCCAGGTGTAGATGAAACTGCCGAACACATACTGTTCGTATGTCATCGGTTCGACGTCGAAAGAAGAGCAATGTTTGACGTCTGTGGCTGGGACACAACCCCGGATACCCTTATTCAGCGGATGTGTCAAACGGTGGAGAAGTGGAACGCAGTCTCGGCTGCTACCATCCAGATTGCCAGTAGGCTACAGGTAATCTGGCGAACCGAGCAACAGACGGCGGGCACGGCTAACTAGTGATTGGTTAGTTGGAGCGAAAAAGGCCAAGCGCAAAATAAGAGAGTGAATGGTCTGTTCATGCCGAGGTAGGTTGGCGCAGCGAATGGCAACCGCGTAAGGGTAAACCCAGCCACCCCGAAGCAAGACAGAAGAGTGAGTGTATAGGCGTATAAGTGGACTGCCTCATGCCAAGACGGGAGGGTCGAAGCGTAGTATGTTGGAACTAAGCTATCGATGCCTCATGGCGTGGCAGAGGAGTGAAAGGGTGAGCATCCAAGTCAGTCTCACACTGCATGTTAAGGGTGAGCATAAAAGTCAGCCTCACAGGTTGGTAGAGGCTAGCACAAAAGTCAGCCTAGCAAGGAATGAAAAAGGTGAGCACAAAAGTCAGCCTCGCATGGTATGTCAGAAGTGGGGCCTAAGAAAAATGTCCTACATGGGATGCCAGAGGGAGTGACAAAGGTACAATAGAGTGGCACGATTGAGAGTGAATCAGGTGATAGGGTGAGCACCCAAGTCAGCCTCACATAGATGGGTAGGGCGAGCACAAAAGTAAGCCTAGCAAGGAATGAGTAAGGTGAGCACACAAGTCAGCCTCGCATGGAACGTAAAAGGTGAGCACAAAAGTCAGCCTCATGTGGGAGTGTTTGAGAGTGAATCAAAGTGTGATTGAGAGAGCACCCAAGTAAGCCTCATACAGGATGTATGATCGCGTGAGTGACAGTGAATGAGTACATTTAGTACAGCCATCCCCCCAGAAGTAATACCGAGAGGTAGTTCCTG
The DNA here is from genome assembly GCF_030247195.1 of Topomyia yanbarensis. NCBI lineage: Eukaryota > Metazoa > Arthropoda > Insecta > Diptera > Culicidae > Topomyia > Topomyia yanbarensis. The sequence goes on along the minus strand of NW_026683633.1, from coordinate 1,533 downwards.
GGAGGAATGATGGCGGAGCCCAATGGAGTTTAGTCGGTATTAATGGCTGGTCACCATTCGAGTCCGACACGCCCCCAGTGCACCCCGTGTGGTAGATTGGACCCTACCGTTAGCACGTGTACTGGGCTAGGACATAAAGGTCTTCTCCATTGTAAAAAAAAAAAGCATACACACACATACACACATACACACACATACATACACACACATACAGACTTTTTCCGATCTCGACGAACTGAGTCGAATGGGATATGACACTCGGCCCTCCGGGCCGGGATTAGGTTGCCGTTTTTCAGAGTGATTGCATAACCTTTCTATATGAGAAAGGCAAAAATGTGCCAAAATCCAAAAAAGTGAATCGTCGTCAATTTTTTTTTCGAGTTTGCATCAAATCTCGACGTTTCATGCACCTTGAACACATTTGGCATCAAAAATAAAAATTCTATTTTTAATTTTTCCTATAGTTTACATGAGAAATTTCTGTGTGGCCGCACTCTGAAACCCGTAATTCCGGAACCAGAATTCCGATCTATCCAAAATTCAATAGCAGCTGATGGGAAGGTTGCACCTTTCATTTGAGACTAAGTTTGGGCAAATCGGTCCAGCCATCTCTGAGAAAAATGAGTGACATTATTTGACACATACGCACATACATACACACACATACACACACATACACACATACACACAGACTTTTTCCGATCTCGACGAACTGAGTCGAATGGGATATGACACTCGGCCCTCCGGGCCGGGATTAGGTTGACGTTTTTCAGAGTGATTGCATAACCTTTCTATATGAGAAAGGCAAAAATGTGCCAAAATCCAAAAAAGTGAATCGTCGTCAATTTTTTTTTTGAGTTTGCATCAAATCTCGACGTTTCATGCACCTTGAACACATTTAGCATCAAAAATAAAAATTCTATTTTTAATTTTTCCTATAGTTTACATGAGAAATTTCTGTGTGGCCGCACTCTGAAACCCGTAATTCCGGAACCAGAATTCCGATCGATCCAAAATTCAATAGCAGCCGATGGGAAGGTTGCACCTTTCATTTGATACTAAGTTTGGGCAAATCGGTCCAGCCATCTCTGAGAAAAATGAGTGACATTATTTGACACATACGCACATACATACACACACATACACACAGACTTTTACCGATCTCGACGAACTGAGTCGAATGGGATATGACACTCGGCCCTCCGGGCCGGGATTAGGTTGACGTTTTTCAGAGTGATTGCATAACCTTTCTATATGAGAAAGGCAAAAATGTGCCAAAATCCAAAAAAGTGAATCGTCGTCAATTTTTTTTTCGAGTTTGCATCAAATCTCGACGTTTCATGCACCTTGAACACATTTAGCATCAAAAATAAAAATACAATTTTTAATTTTTCCTATAGTTTATATGAGAAATTTCTGTGTGGCCGCACTCTGAAACCCGTAATTCCGGAACCAGAATTCCGATCGATCCGAAATTCAATAGCAGCCGATGGGAAGGTTGCACCTTTCATTTGAGACTAAGTTTGGGCAAAT
>NW_026683632.1:0-29063 GCF_030247195.1 Topomyia yanbarensis | reverse complement strand
TTTGTCTTGTCTTTGTCTTGTCTTTGTCTTGTCTTTGTCTTGTCTTTGTCTTGTCTTTGTCTTGTCTTTGTCTTGTCTTTGTCTTGTCTTTGTCTTGTCTTTGTCTTGTCTTTGTCTTGTCTTTGTCTTGTCTTTGTCTTGTCTTTGTCTTGTCTTTGTCTTGTCTTTGTCTTGTCTTTGTCTTGTCTTTGTCTTGTCTTTGTCTTGTCTTTGTCTTGTCTTTGTCTTGTCTTTGTCTTGTCTTTGTCTTGTCTTTGTCTTGTCTTTGTCTTGTCTTTGTCTTGTCTTTGTCTTGTCTTTGTCTTGTCTTTGTCTTGTCTTTGTCTTGTCTTTGTCTTGTCTTTGTCTTGTCTTTGTCTTGTCTTTGTCTTGTCTTTGTCTTGTCTTTGTCTTGTCTTTGTCTTGTCTTTGTCTTGTCTTTGTCTTGTCTTTGTCTTGTCTTTGTCTTGTCTTTGTCTTGTCTTTGTCTTGTCTTTGTCTTGTCTTTGTCTTGTCTTTGTCTTGTCTTTGTCTTGTCTTTGTCTTGTCTTTGTCTTGTCTTTGTCTTGTCTTTGTCTTGTCTTTGTCTTGTCTTTGTCTTGTCTTTGTCTTGTCTTTGTCTTGTCTTTGTCTTGTCTTTGTCTTGTCTTTGTCTTGTCTTTGTCTTGTCTTTGTCTTGTCTTTGTCTTGTCTTTGTCTTGTCTTTGTCTTGTCTTTGTCTTGTCTTTGTCTTGTCTTTGTCTTGTCTTTGTCTTGTCTTTGTCTTGTCTTTGTCTTGTCTTTGTCTTGTCTTTGTCTTGTCTTTGTCTTGTCTTTGTCTTGTCTTTGTCTTGTCTTTGTCTTGTCTTTGTCTTGTCTTTGTCTTGTCTTTGTCTTGTCTTTGTCTTGTCTTTGTCTTGTCTTTGTCTTGTCTTTGTCTTGTCTTTGTCTTGTCTTTGTCTTGTCTTTGTCTTGTCTTTGTCTTGTCTTTGTCTTGTCTTTGTCTTGTCTTTGTCTTGTCTTTGTCTTGTCTTTGTCTTGTCTTTGTCTTGTCTTTGTCTTGTCTTTGTCTTGTCTTTGTCTTGTCTTTGTCTTGTCTTTGTCTTGTCTTTGTCTTGTCTTTGTCTTGTCTTTGTCTTGTCTTTGTCTTGTCTTTGTCTTGTCTTTGTCTTGTCTTTGTCTTGTCTTTGTCTTGTCTTTGTCTTGTCTTTGTCTTGTCTTTGTCTTGTCTTTGTCTTGTCTTTGTCTTGTCTTTGTCTTGTCTTTGTCTTGTCTTTGTCTTGTCTTTGTCTTGTCTTTGTCTTGTCTTTGTCTTGTCTTTGTCTTGTCTTTGTCTTGTCTTTGTCTTGTCTTTGTCTTGTCTTTGTCTTGTCTTTGTCTTGTCTTTGTCTTGTCTTTGTCTTGTCTTTGTCTTGTCTTTGTCTTGTCTTTGTCTTGTCTTTGTCTTGTCTTTGTCTTGTCTTTGTCTTGTCTTTGTCTTGTCTTTGTCTTGTCTTTGTCTTGTCTTTGTCTTGTCTTTGTCTTGTCTTTGTCTTGTCTTTGTCTTGTCTTTGTCTTGTCTTTGTCTTGTCTTTGTCTTGTCTTTGTCTTGTCTTTGTCTTGTCTTTGTCTTGTCTTTGTCTTGTCTTTGTCTTGTCTTTGTCTTGTCTTTGTCTTGTCTTTGTCTTGTCTTTGTCTTGTCTTTGTCTTGTCTTTGTCTTGTCTTTGTCTTGTCTTTGTCTTGTCTTTGTCTTGTCTTTGTCTTGTCTTTGTCTTGTCTTTGTCTTGTCTTTGTCTTGTCTTTGTCTTGTCTTTGTCTTGTCTTTGTCTTGTCTTTGTCTTGTCTTTGTCTTGTCTTTGTCTTGTCTTTGTCTTGTCTTTGTCTTGTCTTTGTCTTGTCTTTGTCTTGTCTTTGTCTTGTCTTTGTCTTGTCTTTGTCTTGTCTTTGTCTTGTCTTTGTCTTGTCTTTGTCTTGTCTTTGTCTTGTCTTTGTCTTGTCTTTGTCTTGTCTTTGTCTTGTCTTTGTCTTGTCTTTGTCTTGTCTTTGTCTTGTCTTTGTCTTGTCTTTGTCTTGTCTTTGTCTTGTCTTTGTCTTGTCTTTGTCTTGTCTTTGTCTTGTCTTTGTCTTGTCTTTGTCTTGTCTTTGTCTTGTCTTTGTCTTGTCTTTGTCTTGTCTTTGTCTTGTCTTTGTCTTGTCTTTGTCTTGTCTTTGTCTTGTCTTTGTCTTGTCTTTGTCTTGTCTTTGTCTTGTCTTTGTCTTGTCTTTGTCTTGTCTTTGTCTTGTCTTTGTCTTGTCTTTGTCTTGTCTTTGTCTTGTCTTTGTCTTGTCTTTGTCTTGTCTTTGTCTTGTCTTTGTCTTGTCTTTGTCTTGTCTTTGTCTTGTCTTTGTCTTGTCTTTGTCTTGTCTTTGTCTTGTCTTTGTCTTGTCTTTGTCTTGTCTTTGTCTTGTCTTTGTCTTGTCTTTGTCTTGTCTTTGTCTTGTCTTTGTCTTGTCTTTGTCTTGTCTTTGTCTTGTCTTTGTCTTGTCTTTGTCTTGTCTTTGTCTTGTCTTTGTCTTGTCTTTGTCTTGTCTTTGTCTTGTCTTTGTCTTGTCTTTGTCTTGTCTTTGTCTTGTCTTTGTCTTGTCTTTGTCTTGTCTTTGTCTTGTCTTTGTCTTGTCTTTGTCTTGTCTTTGTCTTGTCTTTGTCTTGTCTTTGTCTTGTCTTTGTCTTGTCTTTGTCTTGTCTTTGTCTTGTCTTTGTCTTGTCTTTGTCTTGTCTTTGTCTTGTCTTTGTCTTGTCTTTGTCTTGTCTTTGTCTTGTCTTTGTCTTGTCTTTGTCTTGTCTTTGTCTTGTCTTTGTCTTGTCTTTGTCTTGTCTTTGTCTTGTCTTTGTCTTGTCTTTGTCTTGTCTTTGTCTTGTCTTTGTCTTGTCTTTGTCTTGTCTTTGTCTTGTCTTTGTCTTGTCTTTGTCTTGTCTTTGTCTTGTCTTTGTCTTGTCTTTGTCTTGTCTTTGTCTTGTCTTTGTCTTGTCTTTGTCTTGTCTTTGTCTTGTCTTTGTCTTGTCTTTGTCTTGTCTTTGTCTTGTCTTTGTCTTGTCTTTGTCTTGTCTTTGTCTTGTCTTTGTCTTGTCTTTGTCTTGTCTTTGTCTTGTCTTTGTCTTGTCTTTGTCTTGTCTTTGTCTTGTCTTTGTCTTGTCTTTGTCTTGTCTTTGTCTTGTCTTTGTCTTGTCTTTGTCTTGTCTTTGTCTTGTCTTTGTCTTGTCTTTGTCTTGTCTTTGTCTTGTCTTTGTCTTGTCTTTGTCTTGTCTTTGTCTTGTCTTTGTCTTGTCTTTGTCTTGTCTTTGTCTTGTCTTTGTCTTGTCTTTGTCTTGTCTTTGTCTTGTCTTTGTCTTGTCTTTGTCTTGTCTTTGTCTTGTCTTTGTCTTGTCTTTGTCTTGTCTTTGTCTTGTCTTTGTCTTGTCTTTGTCTTGTCTTTGTCTTGTCTTTGTCTTGTCTTTGTCTTGTCTTTGTCTTGTCTTTGTCTTGTCTTTGTCTTGTCTTTGTCTTGTCTTTGTCTTGTCTTTGTCTTGTCTTTGTCTTGTCTTTGTCTTGTCTTTGTCTTGTCTTTGTCTTGTCTTTGTCTTGTCTTTGTCTTGTCTTTGTCTTGTCTTTGTCTTGTCTTTGTCTTGTCTTTGTCTTGTCTTTGTCTTGTCTTTGTCTTGTCTTTGTCTTGTCTTTGTCTTGTCTTTGTCTTGTCTTTGTCTTGTCTTTGTCTTGTCTTTGTCTTGTCTTTGTCTTGTCTTTGTCTTGTCTTTGTCTTGTCTTTGTCTTGTCTTTGTCTTGTCTTTGTCTTGTCTTTGTCTTGTCTTTGTCTTGTCTTTGTCTTGTCTTTGTCTTGTCTTTGTCTTGTCTTTGTCTTGTCTTTGTCTTGTCTTTGTCTTGTCTTTGTCTTGTCTTTGTCTTGTCTTTGTCTTGTCTTTGTCTTGTCTTTGTCTTGTCTTTGTCTTGTCTTTGTCTTGTCTTTGTCTTGTCTTTGTCTTGTCTTTGTCTTGTCTTTGTCTTGTCTTTGTCTTGTCTTTGTCTTGTCTTTGTCTTGTCTTTGTCTTGTCTTTGTCTTGTCTTTGTCTTGTCTTTGTCTTGTCTTTGTCTTGTCTTTGTCTTGTCTTTGTCTTGTCTTTGTCTTGTCTTTGTCTTGTCTTTGTCTTGTCTTTGTCTTGTCTTTGTCTTGTCTTTGTCTTGTCTTTGTCTTGTCTTTGTCTTGTCTTTGTCTTGTCTTTGTCTTGTCTTTGTCTTGTCTTTGTCTTGTCTTTGTCTTGTCTTTGTCTTGTCTTTGTCTTGTCTTTGTCTTGTCTTTGTCTTGTCTTTGTCTTGTCTTTGTCTTGTCTTTGTCTTGTCTTTGTCTTGTCTTTGTCTTGTCTTTGTCTTGTCTTTGTCTTGTCTTTGTCTTGTCTTTGTCTTGTCTTTGTCTTGTCTTTGTCTTGTCTTTGTCTTGTCTTTGTCTTGTCTTTGTCTTGTCTTTGTCTTGTCTTTGTCTTGTCTTTGTCTTGTCTTTGTCTTGTCTTTGTCTTGTCTTTGTCTTGTCTTTGTCTTGTCTTTGTCTTGTCTTTGTCTTGTCTTTGTCTTGTCTTTGTCTTGTCTTTGTCTTGTCTTTGTCTTGTCTTTGTCTTGTCTTTGTCTTGTCTTTGTCTTGTCTTTGTCTTGTCTTTGTCTTGTCTTTGTCTTGTCTTTGTCTTGTCTTTGTCTTGTCTTTGTCTTGTCTTTGTCTTGTCTTTGTCTTGTCTTTGTCTTGTCTTTGTCTTGTCTTTGTCTTGTCTTTGTCTTGTCTTTGTCTTGTCTTTGTCTTGTCTTTGTCTTGTCTTTGTCTTGTCTTTGTCTTGTCTTTGTCTTGTCTTTGTCTTGTCTTTGTCTTGTCTTTGTCTTGTCTTTGTCTTGTCTTTGTCTTGTCTTTGTCTTGTCTTTGTCTTGTCTTTGTCTTGTCTTTGTCTTGTCTTTGTCTTGTCTTTGTCTTGTCTTTGTCTTGTCTTTGTCTTGTCTTTGTCTTGTCTTTGTCTTGTCTTTGTCTTGTCTTTGTCTTGTCTTTGTCTTGTCTTTGTCTTGTCTTTGTCTTGTCTTTGTCTTGTCTTTGTCTTGTCTTTGTCTTGTCTTTGTCTTGTCTTTGTCTTGTCTTTGTCTTGTCTTTGTCTTGTCTTTGTCTTGTCTTTGTCTTGTCTTTGTCTTGTCTTTGTCTTGTCTTTGTCTTGTCTTTGTCTTGTCTTTGTCTTGTCTTTGTCTTGTCTTTGTCTTGTCTTTGTCTTGTCTTTGTCTTGTCTTTGTCTTGTCTTTGTCTTGTCTTTGTCTTGTCTTTGTCTTGTCTTTGTCTTGTCTTTGTCTTGTCTTTGTCTTGTCTTTGTCTTGTCTTTGTCTTGTCTTTGTCTTGTCTTTGTCTTGTCTTTGTCTTGTCTTTGTCTTGTCTTTGTCTTGTCTTTGTCTTGTCTTTGTCTTGTCTTTGTCTTGTCTTTGTCTTGTCTTTGTCTTGTCTTTGTCTTGTCTTTGTCTTGTCTTTGTCTTGTCTTTGTCTTGTCTTTGTCTTGTCTTTGTCTTGTCTTTGTCTTGTCTTTGTCTTGTCTTTGTCTTGTCTTTGTCTTGTCTTTGTCTTGTCTTTGTCTTGTCTTTGTCTTGTCTTTGTCTTGTCTTTGTCTTGTCTTTGTCTTGTCTTTGTCTTGTCTTTGTCTTGTCTTTGTCTTGTCTTTGTCTTGTCTTTGTCTTGTCTTTGTCTTGTCTTTGTCTTGTCTTTGTCTTGTCTTTGTCTTGTCTTTGTCTTGTCTTTGTCTTGTCTTTGTCTTGTCTTTGTCTTGTCTTTGTCTTGTCTTTGTCTTGTCTTTGTCTTGTCTTTGTCTTGTCTTTGTCTTGTCTTTGTCTTGTCTTTGTCTTGTCTTTGTCTTGTCTTTGTCTTGTCTTTGTCTTGTCTTTGTCTTGTCTTTGTCTTGTCTTTGTCTTGTCTTTGTCTTGTCTTTGTCTTGTCTTTGTCTTGTCTTTGTCTTGTCTTTGTCTTGTCTTTGTCTTGTCTTTGTCTTGTCTTTGTCTTGTCTTTGTCTTGTCTTTGTCTTGTCTTTGTCTTGTCTTTGTCTTGTCTTTGTCTTGTCTTTGTCTTGTCTTTGTCTTGTCTTTGTCTTGTCTTTGTCTTGTCTTTGTCTTGTCTTTGTCTTGTCTTTGTCTTGTCTTTGTCTTGTCTTTGTCTTGTCTTTGTCTTGTCTTTGTCTTGTCTTTGTCTTGTCTTTGTCTTGTCTTTGTCTTGTCTTTGTCTTGTCTTTGTCTTGTCTTTGTCTTGTCTTTGTCTTGTCTTTGTCTTGTCTTTGTCTTGTCTTTGTCTTGTCTTTGTCTTGTCTTTGTCTTGTCTTTGTCTTGTCTTTGTCTTGTCTTTGTCTTGTCTTTGTCTTGTCTTTGTCTTGTCTTTGTCTTGTCTTTGTCTTGTCTTTGTCTTGTCTTTGTCTTGTCTTTGTCTTGTCTTTGTCTTGTCTTTGTCTTGTCTTTGTCTTGTCTTTGTCTTGTCTTTGTCTTGTCTTTGTCTTGTCTTTGTCTTGTCTTTGTCTTGTCTTTGTCTTGTCTTTGTCTTGTCTTTGTCTTGTCTTTGTCTTGTCTTTGTCTTGTCTTTGTCTTGTCTTTGTCTTGTCTTTGTCTTGTCTTTGTCTTGTCTTTGTCTTGTCTTTGTCTTGTCTTTGTCTTGTCTTTGTCTTGTCTTTGTCTTGTCTTTGTCTTGTCTTTGTCTTGTCTTTGTCTTGTCTTTGTCTTGTCTTTGTCTTGTCTTTGTCTTGTCTTTGTCTTGTCTTTGTCTTGTCTTTGTCTTGTCTTTGTCTTGTCTTTGTCTTGTCTTTGTCTTGTCTTTGTCTTGTCTTTGTCTTGTCTTTGTCTTGTCTTTGTCTTGTCTTTGTCTTGTCTTTGTCTTGTCTTTGTCTTGTCTTTGTCTTGTCTTTGTCTTGTCTTTGTCTTGTCTTTGTCTTGTCTTTGTCTTGTCTTTGTCTTGTCTTTGTCTTGTCTTTGTCTTGTCTTTGTCTTGTCTTTGTCTTGTCTTTGTCTTGTCTTTGTCTTGTCTTTGTCTTGTCTTTGTCTTGTCTTTGTCTTGTCTTTGTCTTGTCTTTGTCTTGTCTTTGTCTTGTCTTTGTCTTGTCTTTGTCTTGTCTTTGTCTTGTCTTTGTCTTGTCTTTGTCTTGTCTTTGTCTTGTCTTTGTCTTGTCTTTGTCTTGTCTTTGTCTTGTCTTTGTCTTGTCTTTGTCTTGTCTTTGTCTTGTCTTTGTCTTGTCTTTGTCTTGTCTTTGTCTTGTCTTTGTCTTGTCTTTGTCTTGTCTTTGTCTTGTCTTTGTCTTGTCTTTGTCTTGTCTTTGTCTTGTCTTTGTCTTGTCTTTGTCTTGTCTTTGTCTTGTCTTTGTCTTGTCTTTGTCTTGTCTTTGTCTTGTCTTTGTCTTGTCTTTGTCTTGTCTTTGTCTTGTCTTTGTCTTGTCTTTGTTGTCTTGTCTTCTTTGTCTTGTCTTTGTCTTGTCTTTGTCTTGTCTTTGTCTTGTCTTTGTCTTGTCTTTGTCTTGTCTTTGTCTTGTCTTTGTCTTGTCTTTGTCTTGTCTTTGTCTTGTCTTTGTCTTGTCTTTGTCTTGTCTTTGTCTTGTCTTTGTCTTGTCTTTGTCTTGTCTTTGTCTTGTCTTTGTCTTGTCTTTGTCTTGTCTTTGTCTTGTCTTTGTCTTGTCTTTGTCTTGTCTTTGTCTTGTCTTTGTCTTGTCTTTGTCTTGTCTTTGTCTTGTCTTTGTCTTGTCTTTGTCTTGTCTTTGTCTTGTCTTTGTCTTGTCTTTGTCTTGTCTTTGTCTTGTCTTTGTCTTGTCTTTGTCTTGTCTTTGTCTTGTCTTTGTCTTGTCTTTGTCTTGTCTTTGTCTTGTCTTTGTCTTGTCTTTGTCTTGTCTTTGTCTTGTCTTTGTCTTGTCTTTGTCTTGTCTTTGTCTTGTCTTTGTCTTGTCTTTGTCTTGTCTTTGTCTTGTCTTTGTCTTGTCTTTGTCTTGTCTTTGTCTTGTCTTTGTCTTGTCTTTGTCTTGTCTTTGTCTTGTCTTTGTCTTGTCTTTGTCTTGTCTTTGTCTTGTCTTTGTCTTGTCTTTGTCTTGTCTTTGTCTTGTCTTTGTCTTGTCTTTGTCTTGTCTTTGTCTTGTCTTTGTCTTGTCTTTGTCTTGTCTTTGTCTTGTCTTTGTCTTGTCTTTGTCTTGTCTTTGTCTTGTCTTTGTCTTGTCTTTGTCTTGTCTTTGTCTTGTCTTTGTCTTGTCTTTGTCTTGTCTTTGTCTTGTCTTTGTCTTGTCTTTGTCTTGTCTTTGTCTTGTCTTTGTCTTGTCTTTGTCTTGTCTTTGTCTTGTCTTTGTCTTGTCTTTGTCTTGTCTTTGTCTTGTCTTTGTCTTGTCTTTGTCTTGTCTTTGTCTTGTCTTTGTCTTGTCTTTGTCTTGTCTTTGTCTTGTCTTTGTCTTGTCTTTGTCTTGTCTTTGTCTTGTCTTTGTCTTGTCTTTGTCTTGTCTTTGTCTTGTCTTTGTCTTGTCTTTGTCTTGTCTTTGTCTTGTCTTTGTCTTGTCTTTGTCTTGTCTTTGTCTTGTCTTTGTCTTGTCTTTGTCTTGTCTTTGTCTTGTCTTTGTCTTGTCTTTGTCTTGTCTTTGTCTTGTCTTTGTCTTGTCTTTGTCTTGTCTTTGTCTTGTCTTTGTCTTGTCTTTGTCTTGTCTTTGTCTTGTCTTTGTCTTGTCTTTGTCTTGTCTTTGTCTTGTCTTTGTCTTGTCTTTGTCTTGTCTTTGTCTTGTCTTTGTCTTGTCTTTGTCTTGTCTTTGTCTTGTCTTTGTCTTGTCTTTGTCTTGTCTTTGTCTTGTCTTTGTCTTGTCTTTGTCTTGTCTTTGTCTTGTCTTTGTCTTGTCTTTGTCTTGTCTTTGTCTTGTCTTTGTCTTGTCTTTGTCTTGTCTTTGTCTTGTCTTTGTCTTGTCTTTGTCTTGTCTTTGTCTTGTCTTTGTCTTGTCTTTGTCTTGTCTTTGTCTTGTCTTTGTCTTGTCTTTGTCTTGTCTTTGTCTTGTCTTTGTCTTGTCTTTGTCTTGTCTTTGTCTTGTCTTTGTCTTGTCTTTGTCTTGTCTTTGTCTTGTCTTTGTCTTGTCTTTGTCTTGTCTTTGTCTTGTCTTTGTCTTGTCTTTGTCTTGTCTTTGTCTTGTCTTTGTCTTGTCTTTGTCTTGTCTTTGTCTTGTCTTTGTCTTGTCTTTGTCTTGTCTTTGTCTTGTCTTTGTCTTGTCTTTGTCTTGTCTTTGTCTTGTCTTTGTCTTGTCTTTGTCTTGTCTTTGTCTTGTCTTTGTCTTGTCTTTGTCTTGTCTTTGTCTTGTCTTTGTCTTGTCTTTGTCTTGTCTTTGTCTTGTCTTTGTCTTGTCTTTGTCTTGTCTTTGTCTTGTCTTTGTCTTGTCTTTGTCTTGTCTTTGTCTTGTCTTTGTCTTGTCTTTGTCTTGTCTTTGTCTTGTCTTTGTCTTGTCTTTGTCTTGTCTTTGTCTTGTCTTTGTCTTGTCTTTGTCTTGTCTTTGTCTTGTCTTTGTCTTGTCTTTGTCTTGTCTTTGTCTTGTCTTTGTCTTGTCTTTGTCTTGTCTTTGTCTTGTCTTTGTCTTGTCTTTGTCTTGTCTTTGTCTTGTCTTTGTCTTGTCTTTGTCTTGTCTTTGTCTTGTCTTTGTCTTGTCTTTGTCTTGTCTTTGTCTTGTCTTTGTCTTGTCTTTGTCTTGTCTTTGTCTTGTCTTTGTCTTGTCTTTGTCTTGTCTTTGTCTTGTCTTTGTCTTGTCTTTGTCTTGTCTTTGTCTTGTCTTTGTCTTGTCTTTGTCTTGTCTTTGTCTTGTCTTTGTCTTGTCTTTGTCTTGTCTTTGTCTTGTCTTTGTCTTGTCTTTGTCTTGTCTTTGTCTTGTCTTTGTCTTGTCTTTGTCTTGTCTTTGTCTTGTCTTTGTCTTGTCTTTGTCTTGTCTTTGTCTTGTCTTTGTCTTGTCTTTGTCTTGTCTTTGTCTTGTCTTTGTCTTGTCTTTGTCTTGTCTTTGTCTTGTCTTTGTCTTGTCTTTGTCTTGTCTTTGTCTTGTCTTTGTCTTGTCTTTGTCTTGTCTTTGTCTTGTCTTTGTCTTGTCTTTGTCTTGTCTTTGTCTTGTCTTTGTCTTGTCTTTGTCTTGTCTTTGTCTTGTCTTTGTCTTGTCTTTGTCTTGTCTTTGTCTTGTCTTTGTCTTGTCTTTGTCTTGTCTTTGTCTTGTCTTTGTCTTGTCTTTGTCTTGTCTTTGTCTTGTCTTTGTCTTGTCTTTGTCTTGTCTTTGTCTTGTCTTTGTCTTGTCTTTGTCTTGTCTTTGTCTTGTCTTTGTCTTGTCTTTGTCTTGTCTTTGTCTTGTCTTTGTCTTGTCTTTGTCTTGTCTTTGTCTTGTCTTTGTCTTGTCTTTGTCTTGTCTTTGTCTTGTCTTTGTCTTGTCTTTGTCTTGTCTTTGTCTTGTCTTTGTCTTGTCTTTGTCTTGTCTTTGTCTTGTCTTTGTCTTGTCTTTGTCTTGTCTTTGTCTTGTCTTTGTCTTGTCTTTGTCTTGTCTTTGTCTTGTCTTTGTCTTGTCTTTGTCTTGTCTTTGTCTTGTCTTTGTCTTGTCTTTGTCTTGTCTTTGTCTTGTCTTTGTCTTGTCTTTGTCTTGTCTTTGTCTTGTCTTTGTCTTGTCTTTGTCTTGTCTTTGTCTTGTCTTTGTCTTGTCTTTGTCTTGTCTTTGTCTTGTCTTTGTCTTGTCTTTGTCTTGTCTTTGTCTTGTCTTTGTCTTGTCTTTGTCTTGTCTTTGTCTTGTCTTTGTCTTGTCTTTGTCTTGTCTTTGTCTTGTCTTTGTCTTGTCTTTGTCTTGTCTTTGTCTTGTCTTTGTCTTGTCTTTGTCTTGTCTTTGTCTTGTCTTTGTCTTGTCTTTGTCTTGTCTTTGTCTTGTCTTTGTCTTGTCTTTGTCTTGTCTTTGTCTTGTCTTTGTCTTGTCTTTGTCTTGTCTTTGTCTTGTCTTTGTCTTGTCTTTGTCTTGTCTTTGTCTTGTCTTTGTCTTGTCTTTGTCTTGTCTTTGTCTTGTCTTTGTCTTGTCTTTGTCTTGTCTTTGTCTTGTCTTTGTCTTGTCTTTGTCTTGTCTTTGTCTTGTCTTTGTCTTGTCTTTGTCTTGTCTTTGTCTTGTCTTTGTCTTGTCTTTGTCTTGTCTTTGTCTTGTCTTTGTCTTGTCTTTGTCTTGTCTTTGTCTTGTCTTTGTCTTGTCTTTGTCTTGTCTTTGTCTTGTCTTTGTCTTGTCTTTGTCTTGTCTTTGTCTTGTCTTTGTCTTGTCTTTGTCTTGTCTTTGTCTTGTCTTTGTCTTGTCTTTGTCTTGTCTTTGTCTTGTCTTTGTCTTGTCTTTGTCTTGTCTTTGTCTTGTCTTTGTCTTGTCTTTGTCTTGTCTTTGTCTTGTCTTTGTCTTGTCTTTGTCTTGTCTTTGTCTTGTCTTTGTCTTGTCTTTGTCTTGTCTTTGTCTTGTCTTTGTCTTGTCTTTGTCTTGTCTTTGTCTTGTCTTTGTCTTGTCTTTGTCTTGTCTTTGTCTTGTCTTTGTCTTGTCTTTGTCTTGTCTTTGTCTTGTCTTTGTCTTGTCTTTGTCTTGTCTTTGTCTTGTCTTTGTCTTGTCTTTGTCTTGTCTTTGTCTTGTCTTTGTCTTGTCTTTGTCTTGTCTTTGTCTTGTCTTTGTCTTGTCTTTGTCTTGTCTTTGTCTTGTCTTTGTCTTGTCTTTGTCTTGTCTTTGTCTTGTCTTTGTCTTGTCTTTGTCTTGTCTTTGTCTTGTCTTTGTCTTGTCTTTGTCTTGTCTTTGTCTTGTCTTTGTCTTGTCTTTGTCTTGTCTTTGTCTTGTCTTTGTCTTGTCTTTGTCTTGTCTTTGTCTTGTCTTTGTCTTGTCTTTGTCTTGTCTTTGTCTTGTCTTTGTCTTGTCTTTGTCTTGTCTTTGTCTTGTCTTTGTCTTGTCTTTGTCTTGTCTTTGTCTTGTCTTTGTCTTGTCTTTGTCTTGTCTTTGTCTTGTCTTTGTCTTGTCTTTGTCTTGTCTTTGTCTTGTCTTTGTCTTGTCTTTGTCTTGTCTTTGTCTTGTCTTTGTCTTGTCTTTGTCTTGTCTTTGTCTTGTCTTTGTCTTGTCTTTGTCTTGTCTTTGTCTTGTCTTTGTCTTGTCTTTGTCTTGTCTTTGTCTTGTCTTTGTCTTGTCTTTGTCTTGTCTTTGTCTTGTCTTTGTCTTGTCTTTGTCTTGTCTTTGTCTTGTCTTTGTCTTGTCTTTGTCTTGTCTTTGTCTTGTCTTTGTCTTGTCTTTGTCTTGTCTTTGTCTTGTCTTTGTCTTGTCTTTGTCTTGTCTTTGTCTTGTCTTTGTCTTGTCTTTGTCTTGTCTTTGTCTTGTCTTTGTCTTGTCTTTGTCTTGTCTTTGTCTTGTCTTTGTCTTGTCTTTGTCTTGTCTTTGTCTTGTCTTTGTCTTGTCTTTGTCTTGTCTTTGTCTTGTCTTTGTCTTGTCTTTGTCTTGTCTTTGTCTTGTCTTTGTCTTGTCTTTGTCTTGTCTTTGTCTTGTCTTTGTCTTGTCTTTGTCTTGTCTTTGTCTTGTCTTTGTCTTGTCTTTGTCTTGTCTTTGTCTTGTCTTTGTCTTGTCTTTGTCTTGTCTTTGTCTTGTCTTTGTCTTGTCTTTGTCTTGTCTTTGTCTTGTCTTTGTCTTGTCTTTGTCTTGTCTTTGTCTTGTCTTTGTCTTGTCTTTGTCTTGTCTTTGTCTTGTCTTTGTCTTGTCTTTGTCTTGTCTTTGTCTTGTCTTTGTCTTGTCTTTGTCTTGTCTTTGTCTTGTCTTTGTCTTGTCTTTGTCTTGTCTTTGTCTTGTCTTTGTCTTGTCTTTGTCTTGTCTTTGTCTTGTCTTTGTCTTGTCTTTGTCTTGTCTTTGTCTTGTCTTTGTCTTGTCTTTGTCTTGTCTTTGTCTTGTCTTTGTCTTGTCTTTGTCTTGTCTTTGTCTTGTCTTTGTCTTGTCTTTGTCTTGTCTTTGTCTTGTCTTTGTCTTGTCTTTGTCTTGTCTTTGTCTTGTCTTTGTCTTGTCTTTGTCTTGTCTTTGTCTTGTCTTTGTCTTGTCTTTGTCTTGTCTTTGTCTTGTCTTTGTCTTGTCTTTGTCTTGTCTTTGTCTTGTCTTTGTCTTGTCTTTGTCTTGTCTTTGTCTTGTCTTTGTCTTGTCTTTGTCTTGTCTTTGTCTTGTCTTTGTCTTGTCTTTGTCTTGTCTTTGTCTTGTCTTTGTCTTGTCTTTGTCTTGTCTTTGTCTTGTCTTTGTCTTGTCTTTGTCTTGTCTTTGTCTTGTCTTTGTCTTGTCTTTGTCTTGTCTTTGTCTTGTCTTTGTCTTGTCTTTGTCTTGTCTTTGTCTTGTCTTTGTCTTGTCTTTGTCTTGTCTTTGTCTTGTCTTTGTCTTGTCTTTGTCTTGTCTTTGTCTTGTCTTTGTCTTGTCTTTGTCTTGTCTTTGTCTTGTCTTTGTCTTGTCTTTGTCTTGTCTTTGTCTTGTCTTTGTCTTGTCTTTGTCTTGTCTTTGTCTTGTCTTTGTCTTGTCTTTGTCTTGTCTTTGTCTTGTCTTTGTCTTGTCTTTGTCTTGTCTTTGTCTTGTCTTTGTCTTGTCTTTGTCTTGTCTTTGTCTTGTCTTTGTCTTGTCTTTGTCTTGTCTTTGTCTTGTCTTTGTCTTGTCTTTGTCTTGTCTTTGTCTTGTCTTTGTCTTGTCTTTGTCTTGTCTTTGTCTTGTCTTTGTCTTGTCTTTGTCTTGTCTTTGTCTTGTCTTTGTCTTGTCTTTGTCTTGTCTTTGTCTTGTCTTTGTCTTGTCTTTGTCTTGTCTTTGTCTTGTCTTTGTCTTGTCTTTGTCTTGTCTTTGTCTTGTCTTTGTCTTGTCTTTGTCTTGTCTTTGTCTTGTCTTTGTCTTGTCTTTGTCTTGTCTTTGTCTTGTCTTTGTCTTGTCTTTGTCTTGTCTTTGTCTTGTCTTTGTCTTGTCTTTGTCTTGTCTTTGTCTTGTCTTTGTCTTGTCTTTGTCTTGTCTTTGTCTTGTCTTTGTCTTGTCTTTGTCTTGTCTTTGTCTTGTCTTTGTCTTGTCTTTGTCTTGTCTTTGTCTTGTCTTTGTCTTGTCTTTGTCTTGTCTTTGTCTTGTCTTTGTCTTGTCTTTGTCTTGTCTTTGTCTTGTCTTTGTCTTGTCTTTGTCTTGTCTTTGTCTTGTCTTTGTCTTGTCTTTGTCTTGTCTTTGTCTTGTCTTTGTCTTGTCTTTGTCTTGTCTTTGTCTTGTCTTTGTCTTGTCTTTGTCTTGTCTTTGTCTTGTCTTTGTCTTGTCTTTGTCTTGTCTTTGTCTTGTCTTTGTCTTGTCTTTGTCTTGTCTTTGTCTTGTCTTTGTCTTGTCTTTGTCTTGTCTTTGTCTTGTCTTTGTCTTGTCTTTGTCTTGTCTTTGTCTTGTCTTTGTCTTGTCTTTGTCTTGTCTTTGTCTTGTCTTTGTCTTGTCTTTGTCTTGTCTTTGTCTTGTCTTTGTCTTGTCTTTGTCTTGTCTTTGTCTTGTCTTTGTCTTGTCTTTGTCTTGTCTTTGTCTTGTCTTTGTCTTGTCTTTGTCTTGTCTTTGTCTTGTCTTTGTCTTGTCTTTGTCTTGTCTTTGTCTTGTCTTTGTCTTGTCTTTGTCTTGTCTTTGTCTTGTCTTTGTCTTGTCTTTGTCTTGTCTTTGTCTTGTCTTTGTCTTGTCTTTGTCTTGTCTTTGTCTTGTCTTTGTCTTGTCTTTGTCTTGTCTTTGTCTTGTCTTTGTCTTGTCTTTGTCTTGTCTTTGTCTTGTCTTTGTCTTGTCTTTGTCTTGTCTTTGTCTTGTCTTTGTCTTGTCTTTGTCTTGTCTTTGTCTTGTCTTTGTCTTGTCTTTGTCTTGTCTTTGTCTTGTCTTTGTCTTGTCTTTGTCTTGTCTTTGTCTTGTCTTTGTCTTGTCTTTGTCTTGTCTTTGTCTTGTCTTTGTCTTGTCTTTGTCTTGTCTTTGTCTTGTCTTTGTCTTGTCTTTGTCTTGTCTTTGTCTTGTCTTTGTCTTGTCTTTGTCTTGTCTTTGTCTTGTCTTTGTCTTGTCTTTGTCTTGTCTTTGTCTTGTCTTTGTCTTGTCTTTGTCTTGTCTTTGTCTTGTCTTTGTCTTGTCTTTGTCTTGTCTTTGTCTTGTCTTTGTCTTGTCTTTGTCTTGTCTTTGTCTTGTCTTTGTCTTGTCTTTGTCTTGTCTTTGTCTTGTCTTTGTCTTGTCTTTGTCTTGTCTTTGTCTTGTCTTTGTCTTGTCTTTGTCTTGTCTTTGTCTTGTCTTTGTCTTGTCTTTGTCTTGTCTTTGTCTTGTCTTTGTCTTGTCTTTGTCTTGTCTTTGTCTTGTCTTTGTCTTGTCTTTGTCTTGTCTTTGTCTTGTCTTTGTCTTGTCTTTGTCTTGTCTTTGTCTTGTCTTTGTCTTGTCTTTGTCTTGTCTTTGTCTTGTCTTTGTCTTGTCTTTGTCTTGTCTTTGTCTTGTCTTTGTCTTGTCTTTGTCTTGTCTTTGTCTTGTCTTTGTCTTGTCTTTGTCTTGTCTTTGTCTTGTCTTTGTCTTGTCTTTGTCTTGTCTTTGTCTTGTCTTTGTCTTGTCTTTGTCTTGTCTTTGTCTTGTCTTTGTCTTGTCTTTGTCTTGTCTTTGTCTTGTCTTTGTCTTGTCTTTGTCTTGTCTTTGTCTTGTCTTTGTCTTGTCTTTGTCTTGTCTTTGTCTTGTCTTTGTCTTGTCTTTGTCTTGTCTTTGTCTTGTCTTTGTCTTGTCTTTGTCTTGTCTTTGTCTTGTCTTTGTCTTGTCTTTGTCTTGTCTTTGTCTTGTCTTTGTCTTGTCTTTGTCTTGTCTTTGTCTTGTCTTTGTCTTGTCTTTGTCTTGTCTTTGTCTTGTCTTTGTCTTGTCTTTGTCTTGTCTTTGTCTTGTCTTTGTCTTGTCTTTGTCTTGTCTTTGTCTTGTCTTTGTCTTGTCTTTGTCTTGTCTTTGTCTTGTCTTTGTCTTGTCTTTGTCTTGTCTTTGTCTTGTCTTTGTCTTGTCTTTGTCTTGTCTTTGTCTTGTCTTTGTCTTGTCTTTGTCTTGTCTTTGTCTTGTCTTTGTCTTGTCTTTGTCTTGTCTTTGTCTTGTCTTTGTCTTGTCTTTGTCTTGTCTTTGTCTTGTCTTTGTCTTGTCTTTGTCTTGTCTTTGTCTTGTCTTTGTCTTGTCTTTGTCTTGTCTTTGTCTTGTCTTTGTCTTGTCTTTGTCTTGTCTTTGTCTTGTCTTTGTCTTGTCTTTGTCTTGTCTTTGTCTTGTCTTTGTCTTGTCTTTGTCTTGTCTTTGTCTTGTCTTTGTCTTGTCTTTGTCTTGTCTTTGTCTTGTCTTTGTCTTGTCTTTGTCTTGTCTTTGTCTTGTCTTTGTCTTGTCTTTGTCTTGTCTTTGTCTTGTCTTTGTCTTGTCTTTGTCTTGTCTTTGTCTTGTCTTTGTCTTGTCTTTGTCTTGTCTTTGTCTTGTCTTTGTCTTGTCTTTGTCTTGTCTTTGTCTTGTCTTTGTCTTGTCTTTGTCTTGTCTTTGTCTTGTCTTTGTCTTGTCTTTGTCTTGTCTTTGTCTTGTCTTTGTCTTGTCTTTGTCTTGTCTTTGTCTTGTCTTTGTCTTGTCTTTGTCTTGTCTTTGTCTTGTCTTTGTCTTGTCTTTGTCTTGTCTTTGTCTTGTCTTTGTCTTGTCTTTGTCTTGTCTTTGTCTTGTCTTTGTCTTGTCTTTGTCTTGTCTTTGTCTTGTCTTTGTCTTGTCTTTGTCTTGTCTTTGTCTTGTCTTTGTCTTGTCTTTGTCTTGTCTTTGTCTTGTCTTTGTCTTGTCTTTGTCTTGTCTTTGTCTTGTCTTTGTCTTGTCTTTGTCTTGTCTTTGTCTTGTCTTTGTCTTGTCTTTGTCTTGTCTTTGTCTTGTCTTTGTCTTGTCTTTGTCTTGTCTTTGTCTTGTCTTTGTCTTGTCTTTGTCTTGTCTTTGTCTTGTCTTTGTCTTGTCTTTGTCTTGTCTTTGTCTTGTCTTTGTCTTGTCTTTGTCTTGTCTTTGTCTTGTCTTTGTCTTGTCTTTGTCTTGTCTTTGTCTTGTCTTTGTCTTGTCTTTGTCTTGTCTTTGTCTTGTCTTTGTCTTGTCTTTGTCTTGTCTTTGTCTTGTCTTTGTCTTGTCTTTGTCTTGTCTTTGTCTTGTCTTTGTCTTGTCTTTGTCTTGTCTTTGTCTTGTCTTTGTCTTGTCTTTGTCTTGTCTTTGTCTTGTCTTTGTCTTGTCTTTGTCTTGTCTTTGTCTTGTCTTTGTCTTGTCTTTGTCTTGTCTTTGTCTTGTCTTTGTCTTGTCTTTGTCTTGTCTTTGTCTTGTCTTTGTCTTGTCTTTGTCTTGTCTTTGTCTTGTCTTTGTCTTGTCTTTGTCTTGTCTTTGTCTTGTCTTTGTCTTGTCTTTGTCTTGTCTTTGTCTTGTCTTTGTCTTGTCTTTGTCTTGTCTTTGTCTTGTCTTTGTCTTGTCTTTGTCTTGTCTTTGTCTTGTCTTTGTCTTGTCTTTGTCTTGTCTTTGTCTTGTCTTTGTCTTGTCTTTGTCTTGTCTTTGTCTTGTCTTTGTCTTGTCTTTGTCTTGTCTTTGTCTTGTCTTTGTCTTGTCTTTGTCTTGTCTTTGTCTTGTCTTTGTCTTGTCTTTGTCTTGTCTTTGTCTTGTCTTTGTCTTGTCTTTGTCTTGTCTTTGTCTTGTCTTTGTCTTGTCTTTGTCTTGTCTTTGTCTTGTCTTTGTCTTGTCTTTGTCTTGTCTTTGTCTTGTCTTTGTCTTGTCTTTGTCTTGTCTTTGTCTTGTCTTTGTCTTGTCTTTGTCTTGTCTTTGTCTTGTCTTTGTCTTGTCTTTGTCTTGTCTTTGTCTTGTCTTTGTCTTGTCTTTGTCTTGTCTTTGTCTTGTCTTTGTCTTGTCTTTGTCTTGTCTTTGTCTTGTCTTTGTCTTGTCTTTGTCTTGTCTTTGTCTTGTCTTTGTCTTGTCTTTGTCTTGTCTTTGTCTTGTCTTTGTCTTGTCTTTGTCTTGTCTTTGTCTTGTCTTTGTCTTGTCTTTGTCTTGTCTTTGTCTTGTCTTTGTCTTGTCTTTGTCTTGTCTTTGTCTTGTCTTTGTCTTGTCTTTGTCTTGTCTTTGTCTTGTCTTTGTCTTGTCTTTGTCTTGTCTTTGTCTTGTCTTTGTCTTGTCTTTGTCTTGTCTTTGTCTTGTCTTTGTCTTGTCTTTGTCTTGTCTTTGTCTTGTCTTTGTCTTGTCTTTGTCTTGTCTTTGTCTTGTCTTTGTCTTGTCTTTGTCTTGTCTTTGTCTTGTCTTTGTCTTGTCTTTGTCTTGTCTTTGTCTTGTCTTTGTCTTGTCTTTGTCTTGTCTTTGTCTTGTCTTTGTCTTGTCTTTGTCTTGTCTTTGTCTTGTCTTTGTCTTGTCTTTGTCTTGTCTTTGTCTTGTCTTTGTCTTGTCTTTGTCTTGTCTTTGTCTTGTCTTTGTCTTGTCTTTGTCTTGTCTTTGTCTTGTCTTTGTCTTGTCTTTGTCTTGTCTTTGTCTTGTCTTTGTCTTGTCTTTGTCTTGTCTTTGTCTTGTCTTTGTCTTGTCTTTGTCTTGTCTTTGTCTTGTCTTTGTCTTGTCTTTGTCTTGTCTTTGTCTTGTCTTTGTCTTGTCTTTGTCTTGTCTTTGTCTTGTCTTTGTCTTGTCTTTGTCTTGTCTTTGTCTTGTCTTTGTCTTGTCTTTGTCTTGTCTTTGTCTTGTCTTTGTCTTGTCTTTGTCTTGTCTTTGTCTTGTCTTTGTCTTGTCTTTGTCTTGTCTTTGTCTTGTCTTTGTCTTGTCTTTGTCTTGTCTTTGTCTTGTCTTTGTCTTGTCTTTGTCTTGTCTTTGTCTTGTCTTTGTCTTGTCTTTGTCTTGTCTTTGTCTTGTCTTTGTCTTGTCTTTGTCTTGTCTTTGTCTTGTCTTTGTCTTGTCTTTGTCTTGTCTTTGTCTTGTCTTTGTCTTGTCTTTGTCTTGTCTTTGTCTTGTCTTTGTCTTGTCTTTGTCTTGTCTTTGTCTTGTCTTTGTCTTGTCTTTGTCTTGTCTTTGTCTTGTCTTTGTCTTGTCTTTGTCTTGTCTTTGTCTTGTCTTTGTCTTGTCTTTGTCTTGTCTTTGTCTTGTCTTTGTCTTGTCTTTGTCTTGTCTTTGTCTTGTCTTTGTCTTGTCTTTGTCTTGTCTTTGTCTTGTCTTTGTCTTGTCTTTGTCTTGTCTTTGTCTTGTCTTTGTCTTGTCTTTGTCTTGTCTTTGTCTTGTCTTTGTCTTGTCTTTGTCTTGTCTTTGTCTTGTCTTTGTCTTGTCTTTGTCTTGTCTTTGTCTTGTCTTTGTCTTGTCTTTGTCTTGTCTTTGTCTTGTCTTTGTCTTGTCTTTGTCTTGTCTTTGTCTTGTCTTTGTCTTGTCTTTGTCTTGTCTTTGTCTTGTCTTTGTCTTGTCTTTGTCTTGTCTTGTCTTGTCTTGTCTTTGTCTTGTCTTTGTCTTGTCTTTGTCTTGTCTTTGTCTTGTCTTTGTCTTGTCTTTGTCTTGTCTTTGTCTTGTCTTTGTCTTGTCTTTGTCTTGTCTTTGTCTTGTCTTTGTCTTGTCTTTGTCTTGTCTTTGTCTTGTCTTTGTCTTGTCTTTGTCTTGTCTTTGTCTTGTCTTTGTCTTGTCTTTGTCTTGTCTTTGTCTTGTCTTTGTCTTGTCTTTGTCTTGTCTTTGTCTTGTCTTTGTCTTGTCTTTGTCTTGTCTTTGTCTTGTCTTTGTCTTGTCTTTGTCTTGTCTTTGTCTTGTCTTTGTCTTGTCTTTGTCTTGTCTTTGTCTTGTCTTTGTCTTGTCTTTGTCTTGTCTTTGTCTTGTCTTTGTCTTGTCTTTGTCTTGTCTTTGTCTTGTCTTTGTCTTGTCTTTGTCTTGTCTTTGTCTTGTCTTTGTCTTGTCTTTGTCTTGTCTTTGTCTTGTCTTTGTCTTGTCTTTGTCTTGTCTTTGTCTTGTCTTTGTCTTGTCTTTGTCTTGTCTTTGTCTTGTCTTTGTCTTGTCTTTGTCTTGTCTTTGTCTTGTCTTTGTCTTGTCTTTGTCTTGTCTTTGTCTTGTCTTTGTCTTGTCTTTGTCTTGTCTTTGTCTTGTCTTTGTCTTGTCTTTGTCTTGTCTTTGTCTTGTCTTTGTCTTGTCTTTGTCTTGTCTTTGTCTTGTCTTTGTATTGTCTTTGTCTTGTCTTTGTCTTGTCTTTGTATTGTCTTTGTCTTGTCTTTGTCTTGTCTTTGTCTTGTCTTTGTCTTGTCTTTGTCTTGTCTTTGTCTTGTCTTTGTCTTGTCTTTGTCTTGTCTTTGTCTTGTCTTTGTCTTGTCTTTGTCTTGTCTTTGTCTTGTCTTTGTCTTGTCTTTGTCTTGTCTTTGTCTTGTCTTTGTCTTGTCTTTGTCTTGTCTTTGTCTTGTCTTTGTCTTGTCTTTGTCTTGTCTTTGTCTTGTCTTTGTCTTGTCTTTGTCTTGTCTTTGTCTTGTCTTTGTCTTGTCTTTGTCTTGTCTTTGTCTTGTCTTTGTCTTGTCTTTGTCTTGTCTTTGTCTTGTCTTTGTCTTGTCTTTGTCTTGTCTTTGTCTTGTCTTTGTCTTGTCTTTGTCTTGTCTTTGTCTTGTCTTTGTCTTGTCTTTGTCTTGTCTTTGTCTTGTCTTTGTCTTGTCTTTGTCTTGTCTTTGTCTTGTCTTTGTCTTGTCTTTGTCTTGTCTTTGTCTTGTCTTTGTCTTGTCTTTGTCTTGTCTTTGTCTTGTCTTTGTCTTGTCTTTGTCTTGTCTTTGTCTTGTCTTTGTCTTGTCTTTGTCTTGTCTTTGTCTTGTCTTTGTCTTGTCTTTGTCTTGTCTTTGTCTTGTCTTTGTCTTGTCTTTGTCTTGTCTTTGTCTTGTCTTTGTCTTGTCTTTGTCTTGTCTTTGTCTTGTCTTTGTCTTGTCTTTGTCTTGTCTTTGTCTTGTCTTTGTCTTGTCTTTGTCTTGTCTTTGTCTTGTCTTTGTCTTGTCTTTGTCTTGTCTTTGTCTTGTCTTTGTCTTGTCTTGTCTTGTCTTTGTCTTGTCTTTGTCTTGTCTTTGTCTTGTCTTTGTCTTGTCTTTGTCTTGTCTTTGTCTTGTCTTTGTCTTGTCTTTGTCTTGTCTTTGTCTTGTCTTTGTCTTGTCTTTGTCTTGTCTTTGTCTTGTCTTTGTCTTGTCTTTGTCTTGTCTTTGTCTTGTCTTTGTCTTGTCTTTGTCTTGTCTTTGTCTTGTCTTTGTCTTGTCTTTGTCTTGTCTTTGTCTTGTCTTTGTCTTGTCTTTGTCTTGTCTTTGTCTTGTCTTTGTCTTGTCTTTGTCTTGTCTTTGTCTTGTCTTTGTCTTGTCTTTGTCTTGTCTTTGTCTTGTCTTTGTCTTGTCTTTGTCTTGTCTTTGTCTTGTCTTTGTCTTGTCTTTGTCTTGTCTTTGTCTTGTCTTTGTCTTGTCTTTGTCTTGTCTTTGTCTTGTCTTTGTCTTGTCTTTGTCTTGTCTTTGTCTTGTCTTTGTCTTGTCTTTGTCTTGTCTTTGTCTTGTCTTTGTCTTGTCTTTGTCTTGTCTTTGTCTTGTCTTTGTCTTGTCTTTGTCTTGTCTTTGTCTTGTCTTTGTCTTGTCTTTGTCTTGTCTTTGTCTTGTCTTTGTCTTGTCTTTGTCTTGTCTTTGTCTTGTCTTTGTCTTGTCTTTGTCTTGTCTTTGTCTTGTCTTTGTCTTGTCTTTGTCTTGTCTTTGTCTTGTCTTTGTCTTGTCTTTGTCTTGTCTTTGTCTTGTCTTTGTCTTGTCTTTGTCTTGTCTTTGTCTTGTCTTTGTCTTGTCTTTGTCTTGTCTTTGTCTTGTCTTTGTCTTGTCTTTGTCTTGTCTTTGTCTTGTCTTTGTCTTGTCTTTGTCTTGTCTTTGTCTTGTCTTTGTCTTGTCTTTGTCTTGTCTTTGTCTTGTCTTTGTCTTGTCTTTGTCTTGTCTTTGTCTTGTCTTTGTCTTGTCTTTGTCTTGTCTTTGTCTTGTCTTTGTCTTGTCTTTGTCTTGTCTTTGTCTTGTCTTTGTCTTGTCTTTGTCTTGTCTTTGTCTTGTCTTTGTCTTGTCTTTGTCTTGTCTTTGTCTTGTCTTTGTCTTGTCTTTGTCTTGTCTTTGTCTTGTCTTTGTCTTGTCTTTGTCTTGTCTTTGTCTTGTCTTTGTCTTGTCTTTGTCTTGTCTTTGTCTTGTCTTTGTCTTGTCTTTGTCTTGTCTTTGTCTTGTCTTTGTCTTGTCTTTGTCTTGTCTTTGTCTTGTCTTTGTCTTGTCTTTGTCTTGTCTTTGTCTTGTCTTTGTCTTGTCTTTGTCTTGTCTTTGTCTTGTCTTTGTCTTGTCTTTGTCTTGTCTTTGTCTTGTCTTTGTCTTGTCTTTGTCTTGTCTTTGTCTTGTCTTTGTCTTGTCTTTGTCTTGTCTTTGTCTTGTCTTTGTCTTGTCTTTGTCTTGTCTTTGTCTTGTCTTTGTCTTGTCTTTGTCTTGTCTTTGTCTTGTCTTTGTCTTGTCTTTGTCTTGTCTTTGTCTTGTCTTTGTCTTGTCTTTGTCTTGTCTTTGTCTTGTCTTTGTCTTGTCTTTGTCTTGTCTTTGTCTTGTCTTTGTCTTGTCTTTGTCTTGTCTTTGTCTTGTCTTTGTCTTGTCTTTGTCTTGTCTTTGTCTTGTCTTTGTCTTGTCTTTGTCTTGTCTTTGTCTTGTCTTTGTCTTGTCTTTGTCTTGTCTTTGTCTTGTCTTTGTCTTGTCTTTGTCTTGTCTTTGTCTTGTCTTTGTCTTGTCTTTGTCTTGTCTTTGTCTTGTCTTTGTCTTGTCTTTGTCTTGTCTTTGTCTTGTCTTTGTCTTGTCTTTGTCTTGTCTTTGTCTTGTCTTTGTCTTGTCTTTGTCTTGTCTTTGTCTTGTCTTTGTCTTGTCTTTGTCTTGTCTTTGTCTTGTCTTTGTCTTGTCTTTGTCTTGTCTTTGTCTTGTCTTTGTCTTGTCTTTGTCTTGTCTTTGTCTTGTCTTTGTCTTGTCTTTGTCTTGTCTTTGTCTT
Source organism: Topomyia yanbarensis (assembly GCF_030247195.1). Lineage (NCBI taxonomy): Eukaryota > Metazoa > Arthropoda > Insecta > Diptera > Culicidae > Topomyia > Topomyia yanbarensis. The sequence continues at coordinate 6,177 of NW_026683632.1, read as the reverse complement.
GTCTTTGTCTTGTCTTTGTCTTGTCTTTGTCTTGTCTTTGTCTTGTCTTTGTCTTGTCTTTGTCTTGTCTTTGTCTTGTCTTTGTCTTGTCTTTGTCTTGTCTTTGTCTTGTCTTTGTCTTGTCTTTGTCTTGTCTTTGTCTTGTCTTTGTCTTGTCTTTGTCTTGTCTTTGTCTTGTCTTTGTCTTGTCTTTGTCTTGTCTTTGTCTTGTCTTTGTCTTGTCTTTGTCTTGTCTTTGTCTTGTCTTTGTCTTGTCTTTGTCTTGTCTTTGTCTTGTCTTTGTCTTGTCTTTGTCTTGTCTTTGTCTTGTCTTTGTCTTGTCTTTGTCTTGTCTTTGTCTTGTCTTTGTCTTGTCTTTGTCTTGTCTTTGTCTTGTCTTTGTCTTGTCTTTGTCTTGTCTTTGTCTTGTCTTTGTCTTGTCTTTGTCTTGTCTTTGTCTTGTCTTTGTCTTGTCTTTGTCTTGTCTTTGTCTTGTCTTTGTCTTGTCTTTGTCTTGTCTTTGTCTTGTCTTTGTCTTGTCTTTGTCTTGTCTTTGTCTTGTCTTTGTCTTGTCTTTGTCTTGTCTTTGTCTTGTCTTTGTCTTGTCTTTGTCTTGTCTTTGTCTTGTCTTTGTCTTGTCTTTGTCTTGTCTTTGTCTTGTCTTTGTCTTGTCTTTGTCTTGTCTTTGTCTTGTCTTTGTCTTGTCTTTGTCTTGTCTTTGTCTTGTCTTTGTCTTGTCTTTGTCTTGTCTTTGTCTTGTCTTTGTCTTGTCTTTGTCTTGTCTTTGTCTTGTCTTTGTCTTGTCTTGTCTTTGTCTTGTCTTTGTCTTGTCTTTGTCTTGTCTTTGTCTTGTCTTTGTCTTGTCTTTGTCTTGTCTTTGTCTTGTCTTTGTCTTGTCTTTGTCTTGTCTTTGTCTTGTCTTTGTCTTGTCTTTGTCTTGTCTTTGTCTTGTCTTTGTCTTGTCTTTGTCTTGTCTTTGTCTTGTCTTTGTCTTGTCTTTGTCTTGTCTTTGTCTTGTCTTTGTCTTGTCTTTGTCTTGTCTTTGTCTTGTCTTTGTCTTGTCTTTGTCTTGTCTTTGTCTTGTCTTTGTCTTGTCTTTGTCTTGTCTTTGTCTTGTCTTTGTCTTGTCTTTGTCTTGTCTTTGTCTTGTCTTTGTCTTGTCTTTGTCTTGTCTTTGTCTTGTCTTTGTCTTGTCTTTGTCTTGTCTTTGTCTTGTCTTTGTCTTGTCTTTGTCTTGTCTTTGTCTTGTCTTTGTCTTGTCTTTGTCTTGTCTTTGTCTTGTCTTTGTCTTGTCTTTGTCTTGTCTTTGTCTTGTCTTTGTCTTGTCTTTGTCTTGTCTTTGTCTTGTCTTTGTCTTGTCTTTGTCTTGTCTTTGTCTTGTCTTTGTCTTGTCTTTGTCTTGTCTTTGTCTTGTCTTTGTCTTGTCTTTGTCTTGTCTTTGTCTTGTCTTTGTCTTGTCTTTGTCTTGTCTTTGTCTTGTCTTTGTCTTGTCTTTGTCTTGTCTTTGTCTTGTCTTTGTCTTGTCTTTGTCTTGTCTTTGTCTTGTCTTTGTCTTGTCTTTGTCTTGTCTTTGTCTTGTCTTTGTCTTGTCTTTGTCTTGTCTTTGTCTTGTCTTTGTCTTGTCTTTGTCTTGTCTTTGTCTTGTCTTTGTCTTGTCTTTGTCTTGTCTTTGTCTTGTCTTTGTCTTGTCTTTGTCTTGTCTTTGTCTTGTCTTTGTCTTGTCTTTGTCTTGTCTTTGTCTTGTCTTTGTCTTGTCTTTGTCTTGTCTTTGTCTTGTCTTTGTCTTGTCTTTGTCTTGTCTTTGTCTTGTCTTTGTCTTGTCTTTGTCTTGTCTTTGTCTTGTCTTTGTCTTGTCTTTGTCTTGTCTTTGTCTTGTCTTTGTCTTGTCTTTGTCTTGTCTTTGTCTTGTCTTTGTCTTGTCTTTGTCTTGTCTTTGTCTTGTCTTTGTCTTGTCTTTGTCTTGTCTTTGTCTTGTCTTTGTCTTGTCTTTGTCTTGTCTTTGTCTTGTCTTTGTCTTGTCTTTGTCTTGTCTTTGTCTTGTCTTTGTCTTGTCTTTGTCTTGTCTTTGTCTTGTCTTTGTCTTGTCTTTGTCTTGTCTTTGTCTTGTCTTTGTCTTGTCTTTGTCTTGTCTTTGTCTTGTCTTTGTCTTGTCTTTGTCTTGTCTTTGTCTTGTCTTTGTCTTGTCTTTGTCTTGTCTTTGTCTTGTCTTTGTCTTGTCTTTGTCTTGTCTTTGTCTTGTCTTTGTCTTGTCTTTGTCTTGTCTTTGTCTTGTCTTTGTCTTGTCTTTGTCTTGTCTTTGTCTTGTCTTTGTCTTGTCTTTGTCTTGTCTTTGTCTTGTCTTTGTCTTGTCTTTGTCTTGTCTTTGTCTTGTCTTTGTCTTGTCTTTGTCTTGTCTTTGTCTTGTCTTTGTCTTGTCTTTGTCTTGTCTTTGTCTTGTCTTTGTCTTGTCTTTGTCTTGTCTTTGTCTTGTCTTTGTCTTGTCTTTGTCTTGTCTTTGTCTTGTCTTTGTCTTGTCTTTGTCTTGTCTTTGTCTTGTCTTTGTCTTGTCTTTGTCTTGTCTTTGTCTTGTCTTTGTCTTGTCTTTGTCTTGTCTTTGTCTTGTCTTTGTCTTGTCTTTGTCTTGTCTTTGTCTTGTCTTTGTCTTGTCTTTGTCTTGTCTTTGTCTTGTCTTTGTCTTGTCTTTGTCTTGTCTTTGTCTTGTCTTTGTCTTGTCTTTGTCTTGTCTTTGTCTTGTCTTTGTCTTGTCTTTGTCTTGTCTTTGTCTTGTCTTTGTCTTGTCTTTGTCTTGTCTTTGTCTTGTCTTTGTCTTGTCTTTGTCTTGTCTTTGTCTTGTCTTGTCTTTGTCTTGTCTTGTCTTTGTCTTGTCTTTGTCTTGTCTTTGTCTTGTCTTGTCTTTGTCTTGTCTTTGTCTTGTCTTTGTCTTGTCTTTGTCTTGTCTTTGTCTTGTCTTTGTCTTGTCTTTGTCTTGTCTTTGTCTTGTCTTTGTCTTGTCTTTGTCTTGTCTTTGTCTTGTCTTTGTCTTGTCTTTGTCTTGTCTTTGTCTTGTCTTTGTCTTGTCTTTGTCTTGTCTTTGTCTTGTCTTTGTCTTGTCTTTGTCTTGTCTTTGTCTTGTCTTTGTCTTGTCTTTGTCTTGTCTTTGTCTTGTCTTTGTCTTGTCTTTGTCTTGTCTTTGTCTTGTCTTTGTCTTGTCTTTGTCTTGTCTTTGTCTTGTCTTTGTCTTGTCTTTGTCTTGTCTTTGTCTTGTCTTTGTCTTGTCTTTGTCTTGTCTTTGTCTTGTCTTTGTCTTGTCTTTGTCTTGTCTTTGTCTTGTCTTTGTCTTGTCTTTGTCTTGTCTTTGTCTTGTCTTTGTCTTGTCTTTGTCTTGTCTTTGTCTTGTCTTTGTCTTGTCTTTGTCTTGTCTTTGTCTTGTCTTTGTCTTGTCTTTGTCTTGTCTTTGTCTTGTCTTTGTCTTGTCTTTGTCTTGTCTTTGTCTTGTCTTTGTATTGTCTTTGTATTGTCTTTGTATTGTCTTTGTATTGTCTTTGTATTGTCTTTGTATTGTCTTTGTCTTGTCTTTGTCTTGTCTTTGTCTTGTCTTTGTCTTGTCTTTGTCTTGTCTTTGTCTTGTCTTTGTCTTGTCTTGTCTTTGTCTTGTCTTTGTCTTGTCTTTGTCTTGTCTTTGTCTTGTCTTTGTCTTGTCTTTGTCTTGTCTTTGTCTTGTCTTTGTCTTGTCTTTGTCTTGTCTTTGTCTTGTCTTTGTCTTGTCTTTGTCTTGTCTTTGTCTTGTCTTTGTCTTGTCTTTGTCTTGTCTTTGTCTTGTCTTTGTCTTGTCTTTGTCTTGTCTTTGTCTTGTCTTTGTCTTGTCTTTGTCTTGTCTTTGTCTTGTCTTTGTCTTGTCTTTGTCTTGTCTTTGTCTTGTCTTTGTCTTGTCTTTGTCTTGTCTTTGTCTTGTCTTTGTCTTGTCTTTGTCTTGTCTTTGTCTTGTCTTTGTCTTGTCTTTGTCTTGTCTTTGTCTTGTCTTTGTCTTGTCTTTGTCTTGTCTTTGTCTTGTCTTTGTCTTGTCTTTGTCTTGTCTTTGTCTTGTCTTTGTCTTGTCTTTGTCTTGTCTTTGTCTTGTCTTTGTCTTGTCTTTGTCTTGTCTTTGTCTTGTCTTTGTCTTGTCTTTGTCTTGTCTTTGTCTTGTCTTTGTCTTGTCTTTGTCTTGTCTTTGTCTTGTCTTTGTCTTGTCTTTGTCTTGTCTTTGTCTTGTCTTTGTCTTGTCTTTGTCTTGTCTTTGTCTTGTCTTTGTCTTGTCTTTGTCTTGTCTTTGTCTTGTCTTTGTCTTGTCTTTGTCTTGTCTTTGTCTTGTCTTTGTCTTGTCTTTGTCTTGTCTTTGTCTTGTCTTTGTCTTGTCTTTGTCTTGTCTTTGTCTTGTCTTTGTCTTGTCTTTGTCTTGTCTTTGTCTTGTCTTTGTCTTGTCTTTGTCTTTTTTTTTTTTTTTTTTTCAATTCGTTTATTTGATAAGGCAGGTTTGCGTTAGCTTAAAGGTGCCAATTTTGTTTTGTTTTACATTTTAAATTACTTAAAACTAGGGGATTACATATTGATTTTTGAAATTCGTAAGATTAGGGGGTCATTTAGTTTTTATGGCAATATGGTTTGACATTTTTAGCAATGAGATTATTGGAGCAAATAATGTTTAACTAAGGGGGAAATTTTTTACGACTATCTTAAAAGTAGAAATAATTAGAGGGCGTGATTAAATTTTGTAAAGATTCGGAGACATTAATTAGAGTTATTTTATGTGGTAGTAGAGTTGGGCATTTTCAACGGGATCATATAATATAATAGTTAAAACTAGGAATGGCAAGAAGAGCTAAATGCTTCATGAAGATATTTGGGGGGGGGGATGGGGGGAAGGGGTGTTACTTCTGTGTATAAGAGTCAGGGGAAGTAGGGTGGACAAACATGGCAGGGGGAGAACATTATTTCAGTTTCAGACTTCGGGAGATCAACGGATGGATTACAGAATCAGGGTGGCCTTCATCAGGAAGAATCATGTACTGGGACGCCGGGTGGTCGTTCTCAAGATGGCAGGGGTTTCTCCAGACAATTTCGTAGTGCGGCTCAGATGTTGATCGGCTACATTTCGAGTTGTGCGTGTGATGTTCGTGTTTTAGGTCCCGTGTTTGTTGGCTCATTCGACAGGGATGTTTTGTGTCGCCTTGGAGTCGCATCAAACCATCGTGGGTGTATGGTACAGATGGAAGAGAGCGTTTCTGAGAATGATAAGGAAAAGGGGCAGTTAAAGTTGGATATTGATGGTTTTTATGAAGGTGTATATAAGGGACATATAGAGGACATCGCGGCTTGCCAACACATCTCGAACCGGGACGTTGGGTGGTCTTCCTCGGGCCCGGAGGGTGTCCATAAGCCGAGACCTGGCGGAACTGTACTCGGTGCACGCCCAGACTATGTGCTCTATATCGTGATAACCGTCGCCACAAGCGCAGATACCACTCTCCACGAGCCCAATACGTCGGAGATGTGCATCCAGCGTGTAATGGTTCGCCATGAGTCGGGACATCACACGAATGAAGTCACGACCCACATCCATCCCCTTGAACCAAGGTTTCGTCGATACCTTAGGGACTATCGAATGTAGCCACCTTCCTAGCTCCCCATTGCTCCACGAGGTTTGCCAACTTTCGAGGGTTCTCTGATGAGTAATACTGAAAAATTCGTGGAAGCAAATTGGTCTTTCAAAAACGTCACCTTCAATGGCACCCACCTTAGCTAAGGAGTCCGCCTTCTCATTGCCCGGGATGGAGCAATGAGAAGGGACCCACACCAAGGTAATCTGGAAAGATTTGTCAGATAAAGCACTCAGTAGCTCCCGTATTTTCCCCAAAAAATACGAGGAATGCTTTCCATGTTTCATCGAGCGAATAGCGTCAATAGAACTCAGACTATCCGAGACGATGAAGTAATGGTCTGCGGGTAATGTGTCAATGACTCCAAGGGTATACTGAATAGCAGCTAGTTCTGCGGCGTAGACTGAAGCAGGGTCACTGAGTTTGTAGGAGGCGGTGAACTTTTGATTGAAAATACCGAAGCCAGTGGACCCTTCGAGGTTTGATCCGTCAGTATAAAACATCTTAGAACAGTCGACTTCTCGGAATTTATTATAAAAAATATTTGGAACCACTTGTGGGCGTATGTGGTCTGGAATTCCAATAA
>NW_026683631.1:0-29656 GCF_030247195.1 Topomyia yanbarensis | reverse complement strand
TGTCTTTGTCTTGTCTTTGTCTTGTCTTTGTCTTGTCTTTGTCTTGTCTTTGTCTTGTCTTTGTCTTGTCTTTGTCTTGTCTTTGTCTTGTCTTTGTCTTGTCTTTGTCTTGTCTTTGTCTTGTCTTTGTCTTGTCTTTGTCTTGTCTTTGTCTTGTCTTTGTCTTGTCTTTGTCTTGTCTTTGTCTTGTCTTTGTCTTGTCTTTGTCTTGTCTTTGTCTTGTCTTTGTCTTGTCTTTGTCTTGTCTTTGTCTTGTCTTTGTCTTGTCTTTGTCTTGTCTTTGTCTTGTCTTTGTCTTGTCTTTGTCTTGTCTTTGTCTTGTCTTTGTCTTGTCTTTGTCTTGTCTTTGTCTTGTCTTTGTCTTGTCTTTGTCTTGTCTTTGTCTTGTCTTTGTCTTGTCTTTGTCTTGTCTTTGTCTTGTCTTTGTCTTGTCTTTGTCTTGTCTTTGTCTTGTCTTTGTCTTGTCTTTGTCTTGTCTTTGTCTTGTCTTTGTCTTGTCTTTGTCTTGTCTTTGTCTTGTCTTTGTCTTGTCTTTGTCTTGTCTTTGTCTTGTCTTTGTCTTGCCTTTGTCTTGTCTTTGTCTTGTCTTTGTCTTGTCTTTGTCTTGTCTTTGTCTTGTCTTTGTCTTGTCTTTGTCTTGTCTTTGTCTTGTCTTTGTCTTGTCTTTGTCTTGTCTTTGTCTTGTCTTTGTCTTGTCTTTGTCTTGTCTTTGTCTTGTCTTTGTCTTGTCTTTGTCTTGTCTTTGTCTTGTCTTGTCTTTGTCTTGTCTTTGTCTTGTCTTTGTCTTGTCTTTGTCTTGTCTTTGTCTTGTCTTTGTCTTGTCTTTGTCTTGTCTTTGTCTTGTCTTTGTCTTGTCTTTGTCTTGTCTTTGTCTTGTCTTTGTCTTGTCTTTGTCTTGTCTTTGTCTTGTCTTTGTCTTGTCTTTGTCTTGTCTTTGTCTTGTTTTTTTTTTTTTTTTTTTTTATTTCGATTATAGAGGTTTTAACCTTAAGGTCATTCGCCTCTTCGGGTTAGAAAAATCTCTTAGGAAAAATTTCTAATCCTATGTGCGGGGTCGGGACTCGAACCCAGGTACGCTGCATACAAGGCAATCGATTTACCAACTACGCTACGCCCACCCCATCTCTTTGTCTTGTCTTTGTCTTGTCTTTGTCTTGTCTTTGTCTTGTCTTTGTCTTGTCTTTGTATTGTCTTTGTCTTGTCTTTGTCTTGTCTTTGTCTTGTCTTTGTCCTGTCTTTGTCTTGTCTTTGTCTTGTCTTTGTCTTGTCTTTGTCTTGTCTTTGTCTTGTCTTTGTCTTGTCTTTGTCTTGTCTTTGTCTTGTCTTTGTCTTGTCTTTGTCTTGTCTTTGTCTTGTCTTTGTCTTGTCTTTGTCTTGTCTTTGTCTTGTCTTTGTCTTGTCTTTGTCTTGTCTTTGTCTTGTCTTTGTCTTGTCTTTGTCTTGTCTTTGTCTTGTCTTTGTCTTGTCTTTGTCTTGTCTTTGTCTTTGTCTTTGTCTTGTCTTTGTCTTGTCTTTGTCTTGTCTTTGTCTTGTCTTTGTCTTGTCTTTGTCTTGTCTTTGTCTTGTCTTTGTCTTGTCTTTGTCTTGTCTTTGTCTTGTCTTTGTCTTGTCTTTGTCTTGTCTTTGTCTTGTCTTTGTCTTGTCTTTGTCTTGTCTTTGTCTTGTCTTTGTCTTGTCTTTGTCTTGTCTTTGTCTTGTCTTTGTCTTGTCTTTGTCTTGTCTTTGTCTTGTCTTTGTCTTGTATTTGTCTTGTCTTTGTCTTGTCTTTGTCTTGTCTTTGTCTTGTCTTTGTCTTGTCTTTGTCTTGTCTTTGTCTTGTCTTTGTCTTGTCTTTGTCTTGTCTTTGTCTTGTCTTTGTCTTGTCTTTGTCTTGTCTTTGTCTTGTCTTTGTCTTGTCTTTGTCTTGTCTTTGTCTTGTCTTTGTCTTGTCTTTGTCTTGTCTTTGTCTTGTCTTTGTCTTGTCTTTGTCTTGTCTTTGTCTTGTCTTTGTCTTGTCTTTGTCTTGTCTTTGTCTTGTCTTTGTCTTGTCTTTGTCTTGTCTTTGTCTTGTCTTTGTCTTGTCTTTGTCTTGTCTTTGTCTTGTCTTTGTCTTGTCTTTGTCTTGTCTTTGTCTTGTCTTTGTCTTGTCTTTGTCTTGTCTTTGTCTTGTCTTTGTCTTGTCTTTGTCTTGTCTTTGTCTTGTCTTTGTCTTGTCTTTGTCTTGTCTTTGTCTTGTCTTTGTCTTGTCTTTGTCTTGTCTTTGTCTTGTCTTTGTCTTGTCTTTGTCTTGTCTTTGTCTTGTCTTTGTCTTGTCTTTGTCTTGTCTTTGTCTTGTCTTTGTCTTGTCTTTGTCTTGTCTTTGTCTTGTCTTTGTCTTGTCTTTGTCTTGTCTTTGTCTTGTCTTTGTCTTGTCTTTGTCTTGTCTTTGTCTTGTCTTTGTCTTGTCTTTGTCTTGTCTTTGTCTTGTCTTTGTCTTGTCTTTGTCTTGTCTTTGTCTTGTCTTTGTCTTGTCTTTGTCTTGTCTTTGTCTTGTCTTTGTCTTGTCTTTGTCTTGTCTTTGTCTTGTCTTTGTCTTGTCTTTGTCTTGTCTTTGTCTTGTCTTTGTCTTGTCTTTGTCTTGTCTTTGTCTTGTCTTTGTCTTGTCTTTGTCTTGTCTTTGTCTTGTCTTTGTCTTGTCTTTGTCTTGTCTTTGTCTTGTCTTTGTCTTGTCTTTGTCTTGTCTTTGTCTTGTCTTTGTCTTGTCTTTGTCTTGTCTTTGTCTTGTCTTTGTCTTGTCTTTGTCTTGTCTTTGTCTTGTCTTTGTCTTGTCTTTGTCTTGTCTTTGTCTTGTCTTTGTCTTGTCTTTGTCTTGTCTTTGTCTTGTCTTTGTCTTGTCTTTGTCTTGTCTTTGTCTTGTCTTTGTCTTGTCTTTGTCTTGTCTTTGTCTTGTCTTTGTCTTGTCTTTGTCTTGTCTTTGTCTTGTCTTTGTCTTGTCTTTGTCTTGTCTTTGTCTTGTCTTTGTCTTGTCTTTGTCTTGTCTTTGTCTTGTCTTTGTCTTGTCTTTGTCTTGTCTTTGTCTTGTCTTTGTCTTGTCTTTGTCTTGTCTTTGTCTTGTCTTTGTCTTGTCTTTGTCTTGTCTTTGTCTTGTCTTTGTCTTGTCTTTGTCTTGTCTTTGTCTTGTCTTTGTCTTGTCTTTGTCTTGTCTTTGTCTTTGTCTTGTCTTTGTCTTGTCTTTGTCTTGTCTTTGTCTTGTCTTTGTCTTGTCTTTGTCTTGTCTTTGTCTTGTCTTTGTCTTGTCTTTGTGTTGTCTTTGTCTTGTCTTTGTCTTGTCTTTGTCTTGTCTTTGTCTTGTCTTTGTCTTGTCTTTGTCTTGTCTTTGTCTTGTCTTTGTCTTGTCTTTGTCTTGTCTTTGTCTTGTCTTTGTCTTGTCTTTGTCTTGTCTTTGTCTTGTCTTTGTCTTGTCTTTGTCTTGTCTTTGTCTTGTCTTTGTCTTGTCTTTGTCTTGTCTTTGTCTTGTCTTTGTCTTGTCTTTGTCTTTGTCTTGTCTTTGTCTTGTCTTTGTCTTTGTCTTGTCTTTGTCTTGTCTTTGTCTTGTCTTTGTCTTGTCTTTGTCTTGTCTTTGTCTTGTCTTTGTCTTGTCTTTGTCTTGTCTTTGTCTTGTCTTTGTCTTGTCTTTGTCTTGTCTTTGTCTTGTCTTTGTCTTGTCTTTGTCTTGTCTTTGTCTTGTCTTTGTCTTGTCTTTGTCTTGTCTTTGTCTTGTCTTTGTCTTGTCTTTGTCTTGTCTTTGTCTTGTCTTTGTCTTGTCTTTGTCTTGTCTTTGTCTTGTCTTTGTCTTGTCTTTGTCTTGTCTTTGTCTTGTCTTTGTCTTGTCTTTGTCTTGTCTTTGTCTTGTCTTTGTCTTGTCTTTGTCTTGTCTTTGTCTTGTCTTTGTCTTGTCTTTGTCTTGTCTTTGTCTTGTCTTTGTCTTGTCTTTGTCTTGTCTTTGTCTTGTCTTTGTCTTGTCTTTGTCTTGTCTTTGTCTTGTCTTTGTCTTGTCTTTGTCTTGTCTTTGTCTTGTCTTTGTCTTGTCTTTGTCTTGTCTTTGTCTTGTCTTTGTCTTGTCTTTGTCTTGTCTTTGTCTTGTCTTTGTCTTGTCTTTGTCTTGTCTTTGTCTTGTCTTTGTCTTGTCTTTGTCTTGTCTTTGTCTTGTCTTTGTCTTGTCTTTGTCTTGTCTTTGTCTTGTCTTTGTCTTGTCTTTGTCTTGTCTTTGTCTTGTCTTTGTCTTGTCTTTGTCTTGTCTTTGTCTTGTCTTTGTCTTGTCTTTGTCTTGTCTTTGTCTTGTCTTTGTCTTGTCTTTGTCTTGTCTTTGTCTTGTCTTTGTCTTGTCTTTGTCTTGTCTTTGTCTTGTCTTTGTCTTGTCTTTGTCTTGTCTTTGTCTTGTCTTTGTCTTGTCTTTGTCTTGTCTTTGTCTTGTCTTTGTCTTGTCTTTGTCTTGTCTTTGTCTTGTCTTTGTCTTGTCTTTGTCTTGTCTTTGTCTTGTCTTTGTCTTGTCTTTGTCTTGTCTTTGTCTTGTCTTTGTCTTGTCTTTGTCTTGTCTTTGTCTTGTCTTTGTCTTGTCTTTGTCTTGTCTTTGTCTTGTCTTTGTCTTGTCTTTGTCTTGTCTTTGTCTTGTCTTTGTCTTGTCTTTGTCTTGTCTTTGTCTTGTCTTTGTCTTGTCTTTGTCTTGTCTTTGTCTTGTCTTTGTCTTGTCTTTGTCTTGTCTTTGTCTTGTCTTTGTCTTGTCTTTGTCTTGTCTTTGTCTTGTCTTTGTCTTGTCTTTGTCTTGTCTTTGTCTTGTCTTTGTCTTGTCTTTGTCTTGTCTTTGTCTTGTCTTTGTCTTGTCTTTGTCTTGTCTTTGTCTTGTCTTTGTCTTGTCTTTGTCTTGTCTTTGTCTTGTCTTTGTCTTGTCTTTGTCTTGTCTTTGTCTTGTCTTTGTCTTGTCTTTGTCTTGTCTTTGTCTTGTCTTTGTCTTGTCTTTGTCTTGTCTTTGTCTTGTCTTTGTCTTGTCTTTGTCTTGTCTTTGTCTTGTCTTTGTCTTGTCTTTGTCTTGTCTTTGTCTTGTCTTTGTCTTGTCTTTGTCTTGTCTTTGTCTTGTCTTTGTCTTGTCTTTGTCTTGTCTTTGTCTTGTCTTTGTCTTGTCTTTGTCTTGTCTTTGTCTTGTCTTTGTCTTGTCTTTGTCTTGTCTTTGTCTTGTCTTTGTCTTGTCTTTGTCTTGTCTTTGTCTTGTCTTTGTCTTGTCTTTGTCTCGTCTTTGTCTTGTCTTTGTCTTGTCTTTGTCTTGTCTTTGTCTTGTCTTTGTCTTGTCTTTGTCTTGTCTTTGTCTTGTCTTTGTCTTGTCTTTGTCTTGTCTTTGTCTTGTCTTTGTCTTGTCTTTGTCTTGTCTTTGTCTTGTCTTTGTCTTGTCTTTGTCTTGTCTTTGTCTTGTCTTTGTCTTGTCTTTGTCTTGTCTTTGTCTTGTCTTTGTCTTGTCTTTGTCTTGTCTTTGTCTTGTCTTTGTCTTGTCTTTGTCTTGTCTTTGTCTTGTCTTTGTCTTGTCTTTGTCTTGTCTTTGTCTTGTCTTTGTCTTGTCTTTGTCTTGTCTTTGTCTTGTCTTTGTCTTGTCTTTGTCTTGTCTTTGTCTTGTCTTTGTCTTGTCTTTGTCTTGTCTTTGTCTTGTCTTTGTCTTGTCTTTGTCTTGTCTTTGTCTTGTCTTTGTCTTGTCTTTGTCTTGTCTTTGTCTTGTCTTTGTCTTGTCTTTGTCTTGTCTTTGTCTTGTCTTTGTCTTGTCTTTGTCTTGTCTTTGTCTTGTCTTTGTCTTGTCTTTGTCTTGTCTTTGTCTTGTCTTTGTCTTGTCTTTGTCTTGTCTTTGTCTTGTCTTTGTCTTGTCTTTGTCTTGTCTTTGTCTTGTCTTTGTCTTGTCTTTGTCTTGTCTTTGTCTTGTCTTTGTCTTGTCTTTGTCTTGTCTTTGTCTTGTCTTTGTCTTGTCTTTGTCTTGTCTTTGTCTTGTCTTTGTCTTGTCTTTGTCTTGTCTTTGTCTTGTCTTTGTCTTGTCTTTGTCTTGTCTTTGTCTTGTCTTTGTCTTGTCTTTGTCTTGTCTTTGTCTTGTCTTTGTCTTGTCTTTGTCTTGTCTTTGTCTTGTCTTTGTCTTGTCTTTGTCTTGTCTTTGTCTTGTCTTTGTCTTGTCTTTGTCTTGTCTTTGTCTTGTCTTTGTCTTGTCTTTGTCTTGTCTTTGTCTTGTCTTTGTCTTGTCTTTGTCTTGTCTTTGTCTTGTCTTTGTCTTGTCTTTGTCTTGTCTTTGTCTTGTCTTTGTCTTGTCTTTGTCTTGTCTTTGTCTTGTCTTTGTCTTGTCTTTGTCTTGTCTTTGTCTTGTCTTTGTCTTGTCTTTGTCTTGTCTTTGTCTTGTCTTTGTCTTGTCTTTGTCTTGTCTTTGTCTCGTCTTTGTCTCGTCTTTGTCTTGTCTTTGTCTTGTCTTTGTCTTGTCTTTGTCTTGTCTTTGTCTTGTCTTTGTCTTGTCTTTGTCTTGTCTTTGTCTTGTCTTTGTCTTGTCTTTGTCTTGTCTTTGTCTTGTCTTTGTCTTGTCTTTGTCTTGTCTTTGTCTTGTCTTTGTCTTGTCTTTGTCTTGTCTTTGTCTTGTCTTTGTCTTGTCTTTGTCTTGTCTTTGTCTTGTCTTTGTCTTGTCTTTGTCTTGTCTTTGTCTTGTCTTTGTCTTGTCTTTGTCTTGTCTTTGTCTTGTCTTTGTCTTGTCTTTGTCTTGTCTTTGTCTTGTCTTTGTCTTGTCTTTGTCTTGTCTTTGTCTTGTCTTTGTCTTGTCTTTGTCTTGTCTTTGTCTTGTCTTTGTCTTGTCTTTGTCTTGTCTTTGTCTTGTCTTTGTCTTGTCTTTGTCTTGTCTTTGTCTTGTCTTTGTCTTGTCTTTGTCTTGTCTTTGTCTTGTCTTTGTCTTGTCTTTGTCTTGTCTTTGTCTTGTCTTTGTCTTGTCTTTGTCTTGTCTTTGTCTTGTCTTTGTCTTGTCTTTGTCTTGTCTTTGTCTTGTCTTTGTCTTGTCTTTGTCTTGTCTTTGTCTTGTCTTTGTCTTGTCTTTGTCTTGTCTTTGTCTTGTCTTTGTCTTGTCTTTGTCTTGTCTTTGTCTTGTCTTTGTCTTGTCTTTGTCTTGTCTTTGTCTTGTCTTTGTCTTGTCTTTGTCTTGTCTTTGTCTTGTCTTTGTCTTGTCTTTGTCTTGTCTTTGTCTTGTCTTTGTCTTGTCTTTGTCTTGTCTTTGTCTTGTCTTTGTCTTGTCTTTGTCTTGTCTTTGTCTTGTCTTTGTCTTGTCTTTGTCTTGTCTTTGTCTTGTCTTTGTCTTGTCTTTGTCTTGTCTTTGTCTTGTCTTTGTCTTGTCTTTGTCTTGTCTTTGTCTTGTCTTTGTCTTGTCTTTGTCTTGTCTTTGTCTTGTCTTTGTCTTGTCTTTGTCTTGTCTTTGTCTTGTCTTTGTCTTGTCTTTGTCTTGTCTTTGTCTTGTCTTTGTCTTGTCTTTGTCTTGTCTTTGTCTTGTCTTTGTCTTGTCTTGTCTTTGTCTTGTCTTTGTCTTGTCTTTGTCTTGTCTTTGTCTTGTCTTTGTCTTGTCTTTGTCTTGTCTTTGTCTTGTCTTTGTCTTGTCCTTTGTCTTGTCTTTGTCTTGTCTTTGTCTTGTCTTTGTCTTGTCTTTGTCTTGTCTTTGTCTTGTCTTTGTCTTGTCTTTGTCTTGTCTTTGTCTTGTCTTTGTCTTGTCTTTGTCTTGTCTTTGTCTTGTCTTTGTCTTGTCTTTGTCTTGTCTTTGTCTTGTCTTTGTCTTGTCTTTGTCTTGTCTTTGTCTTGTCTTTGTCTTGTCTTTGTCTTGTCTTTGTCTTGTCTTTGTCTTGTCTTTGTCTTGTCTTTGTCTTGTCTTTGTCTTGTCTTTGTCTTGTCTTTGTCTTGTCTTTGTCTTGTCTTTGTCTTGTCTTTGTCTTGTCTTTGTCTTGTCTTTGTCTTTGTCTTGTCTTTGTCTTGTCTTTGTCTTGTCTTTGTCTTGTCTTTGTCTTGTCTTTGTCTTGTCTTTGTCTTGTCTTTGTCTTGTCTTTGTCTTGTCTTTGTCTTGTCTTTGTCTTGTCTTTGTCTTGTCTTTGTCTTGTCTTTGTCTTGTCTTTGTCTTGTCTTTGTCTTGTCTTTGTCTTGTCTTTGTCTTGTCTTTGTCTTGTCTTTGTCTTGTCTTTGTCTTGTCTTTGTCTTGTCTTTGTCTTGTCTTTGTCTTGTCTTTGTCTTGTCTTTGTCTTGTCTTTGTCTTGTCTTTGTCTTGTCTTTGTCTTGTCTTTGTCTTGTCTTTGTCTTGTCTTGTCTTTGTCTTGTCTTTGTCTTGTCTTTGTCTTGTCTTTGTCTTGTCTTTGTCTTGTCTTTGTCTTGTCTTTGTCTTGTCTTTGTCTTGTCTTTGTCTTGTCTTTGTCTTGTCTTTGTCTTGTCTTTGTCTTGTCTTTGTCTTGTCTTTGTCTTGTCTTTGTCTTGTCTTTGTCTTGTCTTTGTCTTGTCTTTGTCTTGTCTTTGTCTTGTCTTTGTCTTGTCTTTGTCTTGTCTTTGTCTTGTCTTTGTCTTGTCTTTGTCTTGTCTTTGTCTTGTCTTTGTCTTGTCTTTGTCTTGTCTTTGTCTTGTCTTTGTCTTGTCTTTGTCTTGTCTTTGTCTTGTCTTTGTCTTGTCTTTGTCTTGTCTTTGTCTTGTCTTTGTCTTGTCTTTGTCTTGTCTTTGTCTTGTCTTTGTCTTGTCTTTGTCTTGTCTTTGTCTTGTCTTTGTCTTGTCTTTGTCTTGTCTTTGTCTTGTCTTTGTCTTGTCTTTGTCTTGTCTTTGTCTTGTCTTTGTCTTGTCTTTGTCTTGTCTTTGTCTTGTCTTTGTCTTGTCTTTGTCTTGTCTTTGTCTTGTCTTTGTCTTGTCTTTGTCTTGTCTTTGTCTTGTCTTTGTCTTGTCTTTGTCTTGTCTTTGTCTTGTCTTTGTCTTGTCTTTGTCTTGTCTTTGTCTTGTCTTTGTCTTGTCTTTGTCTTGTCTTTGTCTTGTCTTTGTCTTGTCTTTGTCTTGTCTTGTCTTGTCTTTGTCTTGTCTTTGTCTTGTCTTTGTCTTGTCTTTGTCTTGTCTTTGTCTTGTCTTTGTCTTGTCTTGTCTTTGTCTTGTCTTTGTCTTGTCTTTGTCTTGTCTTTGTCTTGTCTTTGTCTTGTCTTTGTCTTGTCTTTGTCTTGTCTTTGTCTTGTCTTTGTCTTGTCTTTGTCTTGTCTTTGTCTTGTCTTTGTCTTGTCTTTGTCTTGTTTTTTTTTTTTTTTTTTTTTTATTTCGATTATAGAGGTTTTAACCTTAAGGTCATTCGCCTCTTCGGGTTAGAAAAATCTCTTAGGAAAAATTTCTAATCCTATGTGCGGGGTCGGGACTCGAACCCAGGTACGCTGCATACAAGGCAATCGATTTACCAACTACGCTACGCCCACCCCATCTCTTTGTCTTGTCTTTGTCTTGTCTTTGTCTTGTCTTTGTCTTGTCTTTGTCTTGTCTTTGTATTGTCTTTGTCTTGTCTTTGTCTTGTCTTTGTCTTGTCTTTGTCTTGTCTTTGTCCTGTCTTTGTCTTGTCTTTGTCTTGTCTTTGTCTTGTCTTTGTCTTGTCTTTGTCTTGTCTTTGTCTTGTCTTTGTCTTGTCTTTGTCTTGTCTTTGTCTTGTCTTTGTCTTGTCTTTGTCTTGTCTTTGTCTTGTCTTTGTCTTGTCTTTGTCTTGTCTTTGTCTTGTCTTTGTCTTGTCTTTGTCTTGTCTTTGTCTTGTCTTTGTCTTGTCTTTGTCTTGTCTTTGTCTTGTCTTTGTCTTGTCTTTGTCTTGTCTTTGTCTTGTCTTTGTCTTTGTCTTTGTCTTGTCTTTGTCTTGTCTTTGTCTTGTCTTTGTCTTGTCTTTGTCTTGTCTTTGTCTTGTCTTTGTCTTGTCTTTGTCTTGTCTTTGTCTTGTCTTTGTCTTGTCTTTGTCTTGTCTTTGTCTTGTCTTTGTCTTGTCTTTGTCTTGTCTTTGTCTTGTCTTTGTCTTGTCTTTGTCTTGTCTTTGTCTTGTCTTTGTCTTGTCTTTGTCTTGTCTTTGTCTTGTATTTGTCTTGTCTTTGTCTTGTCTTTGTCTTGTCTTTGTCTTGTCTTTGTCTTGTCTTTGTCTTGTCTTTGTCTTGTCTTTGTCTTGTCTTTGTCTTGTCTTTGTCTTGTCTTTGTCTTGTCTTTGTCTTGTCTTTGTCTTGTCTTTGTCTTGTCTTTGTCTTGTCTTTGTCTTGTCTTTGTCTTGTCTTTGTCTTGTCTTTGTCTTGTCTTTGTCTTGTCTTTGTCTTGTCTTTGTCTTGTCTTTGTCTTGTC
Source organism: Topomyia yanbarensis (assembly GCF_030247195.1). Classification (NCBI taxonomy): domain Eukaryota; kingdom Metazoa; phylum Arthropoda; class Insecta; order Diptera; family Culicidae; genus Topomyia; species Topomyia yanbarensis. The sequence continues at coordinate 19,363 of NW_026683631.1, read as the reverse complement.
TTTGTCTTGTCTTTGTCTTGTCTTTGTCTTGTCTTTGTCTTGTCTTTGTCTTGTCTTTGTCTTGTCTTTGTCTTGTCTTTGTCTTGTCTTTGTCTTGTCTTTGTCTTGTCTTTGTCTTGTCTTTGTCTTGTCTTTGTCTTGTCTTTGTCTTGTCTTTGTCTTGTCTTTGTCTTGTCTTTGTCTTGTCTTTGTCTTGTCTTTGTCTTGTCTTTGTCTTGTCTTTGTCTTGTCTTTGTCTTGTCTTTGTCTTGTCTTTGTCTTGTCTTTGTCTTGTCTTTGTCTTGTCTTTGTCTTGTCTTTGTCTTGTCTTTGTCTTGTCTTTGTCTTGTCTTTGTCTTGTCTTTGTCTTGTCTTTGTCTTGTCTTTGTCTTGTCTTTGTCTTGTCTTTGTCTTGTCTTTGTCTTGTCTTTGTCTTGTCTTTGTCTTGTCTTTGTCTTGTCTTTGTCTTGTCTTTGTCTTGTCTTTGTCTTGTCTTTGTCTTGTCTTTGTCTTGTCTTTGTCTTGTCTTTGTCTTGTCTTTGTCTTGTCTTTGTCTTGTCTTTGTCTTGTCTTTGTCTTGTCTTTGTCTTGTCTTTGTCTTGTCTTTGTCTTGTCTTTGTCTTGTCTTTGTCTTGTCTTTGTCTTGTCTTTGTCTTGTCTTTGTCTTGTCTTTGTCTTGTCTTTGTCTTGTCTTTGTCTTGTCTTTGTCTTGTCTTTGTCTTGTCTTTGTCTTGTCTTTGTCTTGTCTTTGTCTTGTCTTTGTCTTGTCTTTGTCTTGTCTTTGTCTTGTCTTTGTCTTGTCTTTGTCTTGTCTTTGTCTTGTCTTTGTCTTGTCTTTGTCTTGTCTTTGTCTTGTCTTTGTCTTGTCTTTGTCTTGTCTTTGTCTTGTCTTTGTCTTGTCTTTGTCTTGTCTTTGTCTTGTCTTTGTCTTGTCTTTGTCTTGTCTTTGTCTTGTCTTTGTCTTGTCTTTGTCTTGTCTTTGTCTTGTCTTTGTCTTGTCTTTGTCTTGTCTTTGTCTTGTCTTTGTCTTGTCTTTGTCTTGTCTTTGTCTTGTCTTTGTCTTGTCTTTGTCTTGTCTTTGTCTTGTCTTTGTCTTGTCTTTGTCTTGTCTTTGTCTTGTCTTTGTCTTGTCTTTGTCTTGTCTTTGTCTTGTCTTTGTCTTGTCTTTGTCTTGTCTTTGTCTTGTCTTTGTCTTGTCTTTGTCTTGTCTTTGTCTTGTCTTTGTCTTGTCTTTGTCTTGTCTTTGTCTTTGTCTTGTCTTTGTCTTGTCTTTGTCTTGTCTTTGTCTTGTCTTTGTCTTGTCTTTGTCTTGTCTTTGTCTTGTCTTTGTCTTGTCTTTGTCTTGTCTTTGTGTTGTCTTTGTCTTGTCTTTGTCTTGTCTTTGTCTTGTCTTTGTCTTGTCTTTGAGTCTTTGTCTTGTCTTTGTCTTGTCTTTGTCTTGTCTTTGTCTTGTCTTTGTCTTGTCTTTGTCTTGTCTTTGTCTTGTCTTTGTCTTGTCTTTGTCTTGTCTTTGTCTTGTCTTTGTCTTGTCTTTGTCTTGTCTTTGTCTTGTCTTTGTCTTGTCTTTGTCTTGTCTTTGTCTTGTCTTTGTCTTGTCTTTGTCTTGTCTTTGTCTTGTCTTTGTCTTGTCTTTGTCTTGTCTTTGTCTTGTCTTTGTCTTGTCTTTGTCTTGTCTTTGTCTTGTCTTTGTCTTGTCTTTGTCTTGTCTTTGTCTTGTCTTTGTCTTGTCTTTGTCTTGTCTTTGTCTTGTCTTTGTCTTGTCTTTGTCTTGTCTTTGTCTTGTCTTTGTCTTGTCTTTGTCTTGTCTTTGTCTTGTCTTTGTCTTGTCTTTGTCTTGTCTTTGTCTTGTCTTTGTCTTGTCTTTGTCTTGTCTTTGTCTTGTCTTTGTCTTGTCTTTGTCTTGTCTTTGTCTTGTCTTTGTCTTGTCTTTGTCTTGTCTTTGTCTTGTCTTTGTCTTGTCTTTGTCTTGTCTTTGTCTTGTCTTTGTCTTGTCTTTGTCTTGTCTTTGTCTTGTCTTTGTCTTTGTCTTGTCTTTGTCTTGTCTTTGTCTTGTCTTTGTCTTGTCTTTGTCTTGTCTTTGTCTTGTCTTTGTCTTGTCTTTGTCTTGTCTTTGTCTTGTCTTTGTCTTGTCTTTGTCTTGTCTTTGTCTTGTCTTTGTCTTGTCTTTGTCTTGTCTTTGTCTTGTCTTTGTCTTGTCTTTGTCTTGTCTTTGTCTTGTCTTTGTCTTGTCTTTGTCTTGTCTTTGTCTTGTCTTTGTCTTGTCTTTGTCTTGTCTTTGTCTTGTCTTTGTCTTGTCTTTGTCTTGTCTTTGTCTTGTCTTTGTCTTGTCTTTGTCTTGTCTTTGTCTTGTCTTTGTCTTGTCTTTGTCTTGTCTTTGTCTTGTCTTTGTCTTGTCTTTGTCTTGTCTTTGTCTTGTCTTTGTCTTGTCTTTGTCTTGTCTTTGTCTTGTCTTTGTCTTGTCTTTGTCTTGTCTTTGTCTTGTCTTTGTCTTGTCTTTGTCTTGTCTTTGTCTTGTCTTTGTCTTGTCTTTGTCTTGTCTTTGTCTTGTCTTTGTCTTGTCTTTGTCTTGTCTTTGTCTTGTCTTTGTCTTGTCTTTGTCTTGTCTTTGTCTTGTCTTTGTCTTGTCTTTGTCTTGTCTTTGTCTTGTCTTTGTCTTGTCTTTGTCTTGTCTTTGTCTTGTCTTTGTCTTGTCTTTGTCTTGTCTTTGTCTTGTCTTTGTCTTGTCTTGTCTTTGTCTTGTCTTTGTCTTGTCTTTGTCTTGTCTTTGTCTTGTCTTTGTCTTGTCTTTGTCTTGTCTTTGTCTTGTCTTTGTCTTGTCTTTGTCTTGTCTTTGTCTTGTCTTTGTCTTGTCTTTGTCTTGTCTTTGTCTTGTCTTTGTCTTGTCTTTGTCTTGTCTTTGTCTTGTCTTTGTCTTGTCTTTGTCTTGTCTTTGTCTTGTCTTTGTCTTGTCTTTGTCTTGTCTTTGTCTTGTCTTTGTCTTGTCTTTGTCTTGTCTTTGTCTTGTCTTTGTCTTGTCTTTGTCTTGTCTTTGTCTTGTCTTTGTCTTGTCTTTGTCTTGTCTTTGTCTTGTCTTTGTCTTGTCTTTGTCTTGTCTTTGTCTTGTCTTTGTCTTGTCTTTGTCTTGTCTTTGTCTTGTCTTTGTCTTGTCTTTGTCTTGTCTTTGTCTTGTCTTTGTCTTGTCTTTGTCTTGTCTTTGTCTTGTCTTTGTCTTGTCTTTGTCTTGTCTTTGTCTTGTCTTTGTCTTGTCTTTGTCTTGTCTTTGTCTTGTCTTTGTCTTGTCTTTGTCTTGTCTTTGTCTTGTCTTTGTCTTGTCTTTGTCTTGTCTTTGTCTTGTCTTTGTCTTGTCTTTGTCTTGTCTTTGTCTTGTCTTTGTCTTGTCTTTGTCTTGTCTTTGTCTTGTCTTTGTCTTTGTCTTGTCTTTGTCTTGTCTTTGTCTTGTCTTTGTCTTGTCTTTGTCTTGTCTTTGTCTTGTCTTTGTCTTGTCTTTGTCTTGTCTTTGTCTTGTCTTTGTCTTGTCTTTGTCTTGTCTTTGTCTTGTCTTTGTCTTGTCTTTGTCTTGTCTTTGTCTTGTCTTTGTCTTGTCTTTGTCTTGTCTTTGTCTTGTCTTTGTCTTGTCTTTGTCTTGTCTTTGTCTTGTCTTTGTCTTGTCTTTGTCTTGTCTTTGTCTTGTCTTTGTCTTGTCTTTGTCTTGTCTTTGTCTTGTCTTTGTCTTGTCTTTGTCTTGTCTTTGTCTTGTCTTTGTCTTGTCTTTGTCTTGTCTTTGTCTTTTTTTTTTTTTTTTTTTTTTATTCATTTCGTTTATTTGATAGGCACAAATGCGTTAGCTTGGCGGTGCCAAATTCTTTTGTTTTTACATTTTGTATATTTTAAAACTAGGAGGTTACAATGTTGAAATATTTTTTTAAAAAAGAAAAATTTTACAGCTATCTTAAGACTAGAAATAAGATTCTATATACAAGAGAGGGGGCGAAAGATTTTTTTTATGAAAAAAATTTAAAACAAGGAATTCAATAGTAATAATTTTTAGGAAATATTTACAGTTATCTTAAAACTAACAATATAGTTTGGTACACAAAAGTGGGAACAAATATTTATGAAAAAATTCGCAGGTGTTTTAAGACTAGGGATACAATTCTGTTTACAAGATGGGGGACAATAGTTTTAACAAAGAGGTAAAATTACAACTATCTTAAAACTAGGAATACAGAATACAAATTTGAACTTTTTTAGCGGAGACTTATGCTTGGTCAAGATATTCAGAGGGGGGCTGTAGAAGCAGTTGTATCAAGGACAGGGGAGAGAAAGCGTAGATGGTGACCGGGAGAGAAGAGCAAAACTTGCAACTTTCGCTCAAACGGGAGATCAGCGAAAGATTACCGCCTCAGTCTAGTAGGTCGGATTGGCGGATGGTATTCTTCGGACCCGCGGGGAATCCTTCAAAAGTCATCGGACCTTGAGTCGCTCTCGCTTCAGTTTCCGTAGTGGTAAGTGCGACGGCGGTTACATAGTTGCAGTCTGGAGCTGATCGGTCCCACAAGGCAAGAGAAAGCTTCTAAAACGAGAAATAAAAAGAGAGGGGCTAAATTGGGATATTTGTCGTTTTTATGAAAGTATAAATAAGGGACATATAGGGGAAATCACGATTTGCCAGTATATCTCGGACTGGGACATTGGGTGGTCTACCTCGGGCCCGAAGGGAATCCTTTAACTGAGACCTGGCGTCCAAGTACCCGGCGCATACCCAGACAACGTGCTCGATGTCGTGATAGCCCTCGTCACAAGCGCACAGACTACTCTCCGCAAGCCCAATACGCCGCAGATGCGCATCCAAGGTGTAGTGGTTGGACATAAGTCGGGACATTACACGAATAAAATCCCGACCCACATCCATCCCCCTGAACCAAGGCTTCGTTGATACCTTTGGGATAATGGAATGTAGCCATCGTCCAAGTTCACCATTGCTCCACGAGGTTTGCCAACTGTTGAGTGTCCTCTGACGACAAATACTAAAAAATTCGTTGAAGCAGATTGGTCTTTCGTATATGTCACCATTTAATGCGCCCACCTTTGCTAATGAGTCGGCCTTTTCATTGCCCGGGATAGAGCAATGAGAGGGGACCCAAACAAAGGTAATTTGATAAGATTTTTCAGATAACGTACACAAGGACTCCCGTATCTTCCCCAGGAAATATGGGAATTGCTTTTTGGGCTTCATCGCACGAACAGCCTCGATGGAGCTGAGGCTGTCCGAAATGATGAAGTAGTGATCTGTGGGCAGAGTGTCGATGATCCCAAGGGTGTACTGAATTGCAGCTAACTCTGCGACGTAAACTGAAGCGGGATCATTGAGCTTGAATGAAGCGGTGATAGTATTGTTGAAGATACCGAAGCCAGTGGACCCATCGAGATTTGATCCGTCAGTGTAGAACATTTTGTCACAGTCGACTTCTCGGAATTTATTATAAAATATATTGGGGATCACTTGCGGGCGTATATGGTCCGGGATTCCACGAATCTCTTCCTTCATGGATGTGTCGAAGAATACAGTAGAATCAGAAGTATCTAGGAAACGAACACGGCTGGGAGTATATGAAGAAGGATTAATGCTCTGTGCCATGTAGTCGAAGTACAAGGCCATAAATCGGGTTTGAGAATTAAGCTCGACGAGCCTCTCAAAGTTTTCAATCACCAACGGGTTCAGAATGTCGCATCGGATGAGCAATCGATATGAGAGTTCCCAAAATCGATTTTTTAGCGGAAGAACGCCCGCCAGCACTTCGAGACTCATCGTATGGGTCGAGTGCATGCAACCCAAGGCAATGCGCAAGCAACGATACTGGATTCTCTCCAGTTTGATGAAGTGTATGTTCGCAGCGGAGCGGAAACAGAAACACCCGTACTCCATCACCGACAATATCGTTGTTTGGTATAACCTGATCAGGTCTCCTGGGTGAGCACCCCACCATGTTCCAGTTATTGTTCGGAGAAAATTGATCCTTTGTTGGCATTTCTGTTTCAGATACCTAATGTGACATCCCCAGGTACCTTTAGAGTCGAACCAGACCCCGAGATATTTAAATGTGAAAACCTGGTTGATCGTTGCACCCATTAATAGAAGCTGGAGTTGCGCCGGCTCACGCTTCCTAGAAAAAACAACCAACTCAGTTTTCTCCGTGGAGAACTCAATACCCAGCTGAAGAGCCCAAGCAGACAAATTGTCCAAGGTATTTTGTAATGGTCCTTGCAAGTCGGCAGCTTTGGGCCCTGTAACAGAGACCACCCCGTCGTCTGCAAGTTGCCTTAGCGTGCATGAATTGGCAAGACAATCGTCAATGTCATTCACGTAAAAATTGTAGAGCAGGGGACTTAGACATGAGCCCTGGGGAAGACCCATGTAGCTAAATCGCGATGTTGTTAAATCGCCATGCGAAAAACGCATGTGCTTTTCAGACAACAGATTTAGCAAAAAGTTATTTAAAATTGGTGAAAGACCATGCTGGTGCAGCTTCTCTGACAGAATGTTGATAGAAACTGAGTCAAAAGCCCCCTTAATATCCAAGAAGACTGATGCCATCTGCTCTTTGTTAGCATAGGCCATTTGGATTTCTGTAGAAAGCAACGCAAGGCAATCGTTCGTCCCTTTGCCTTTGCGGAAGCCAAATTGTGTATCTGACAGTAAGCCATTTGCTTCAACCCAATTGTCGAGGCGAAACAAGATCATTTTCTCGAACAACTTCCGAATACAGGACAGCATTGCAATCGGCCGATATGAGTTGTGGTCGGAGGCTGGTTTTCCTGGTTTTTGGATGGCGATGACCTTCACTTGCCTCCAGTCATGAGGGACAATGTTACCCTCAAGAAACTTGTTAAATAAATTCAACAAGCGCCTTTTTGCAGTGTCAGGTAGATTCTTCAGCAAGTTGAATTTGATTCTGTCTAACCCTGGGGCGTTATTGTTGCATGATAAGAGAGCAAGTGAGAACTCCACCATCGAAAACGGTGTTTCGTTCGCGGTATCGTGAGGAGACGCGGCGCGGTACGTTTTCTGTACCGGGACAGAGTCCGGACAGATCTTCTTGGCGAAAGCAAATATCCAACGGTTTGAATATTCCACGTTCTCGTTGGTACTATTACGGTTACGCATACGTCGAGCCGTACCCCAAAGAGTGCTCATCGCTGTTTCTCTCGTTAACCCGTCGACGAACCGGCGCCAATAACTACGTTTTTTGGCTTTCATTAGACTCTTCATTCGCCTTTCTAACGACGCGTACTGTAGATAGCTAGCGGGTAACCCGTCTTCCCGGAAGGCCTTATATGCAGTGGACTTTTCCGCGTACAGCTCTGAGCACTCTTTATCCCACCACAGGGTGGGAGACCGTCCATGGGTATTCGCGCTGGGTACTGGTTTAGTCTGAGCTTGATTCGCACTGTCGAGAATCAAGCCAGCCAAAAACCTGTACTCTTCCTCCGGAGGAAGTTCTTGAGTGGATTCGATTTTAACGGATATCGCGGTCGCGTAACTCTTCCAATCAATGTTCCGTGTGAGGTCATACGATACATTGATTGTTTCCGATTGTCTTGAACCGTTAGCAATTGAAATCACGATAGGCAAATGGTCGCTACCGTGGGGATCAGGGATCACCTTCCACATGCAATCTAACTGTAGCGAAGTCGAGCATAGAGATAAATCCAACGCGCTTGCGCGTGCTGGTGGTGTAGGAATCCGCGTCATTTCTCCCGTGTTTAAGATGGTCATGTTGAAATTATCGCAAAGATCTTGGATTAATGTTGATCTATTATCATCATGAAGACAACCCCATACCGTACCGTGCGAGTTAAAGTCTCCCAGAACTAGCCGCGGTGCCGGTAAGGATTCCGTGATATTACAAAGCGTTCGGTGCCCTACCGAGGCTCTAGGAGGAATGTAGATGGAAGCAATGCAAAGGTCTTTACCTTTGATTAAAACTTGACAAGCGACAATTTCAATGCCTGGTGTCGAAGGGAGGTCAATTCGGTTGAAAGAATAGCACTTTTTGATCCCCAAAAGTACTCCTCCATAGGGGTTTTCTCGATCCAGACGAATTATATTAAAGTCGTGGAAGTTGAGATTTATATCGGAAGTTAACCAAGTTTCACATAATGCGAAAGCATCACATTTTAAACTATTTAGTAAAAATTTAAAGGAATCGATTTTCGGGAGGATACTTCTGCTGTTCCACTGTAGAACAGTGATCGAATCGGTGACCTCGTTCGATGACTTAGCCATCGAAGGATACGATCGCTGTAAGGAGGGGCCATTTAGTAGTCAACTGCTTCAAAAATGTTTGCACTATAGGGAGAAAACGTATCAGAAGGCTTTTAAGAGGATCAGTAACATTGAAAGCTGTGAAAATTAAGTCCACTATGTCAGAAAATTTCATTAGTCCGCTACTGGACTGAGTATCTGTTTGAAAAAAGGGGACACTTGGGGTTTTTGGTGTCCCTGGAAGTGGTGGGTACTCCTTGTTAGAATTAATATTTCCAAGTCCTGGAGCAAATTGCTTCGGCTTTTGTGCATCACTTCCGTTGGATTTATTGATTGCGGTTGGCGCACTCTGAGTGGACGACACCTTGGCACCCTTACGAGGCAATGTAGGGGAGGCTAGATTTCTCCTCTTCCTGGATTCCCCTGGGTTAACCAATGATGTTCCCTCTTGTGGGTCGTCAGATTCTTGCTCAACGCCAGCCAAAAGAGCAAAGGAATTTTCGGAAGGGACAGATGGCGAAGCATTCTTTAGCATTTCTGCATAAGAGTGCCTCGAGCGATCCTTAAGGGAGCGCTTAATTTTATCCCCGCGCTGCTTGTACGCCGGGCATGACTTAAGAGCATGCGGAGGGCCCCCGCAGTAAATACACTTCTCAGTTTCTCCACCGCAAGCGTCATCCTCATGCTCTCCCTCGCATTTGCCGCACCGTTTTTTATTGCCACAATAAGTGGCTGTGTGGCCCAGTTGCTTGCAATTGCTGCAGTTCATTACCCGCGGTACAAACAGGCGAACGGGTAAGCGAACCCTATCCAGGAGGACATAGTTGGGAAGAGCAGACCCGGAGAAAGTCACCCGAATCGAGTCTGACGGAGAATAAGTTGTCTTATCATTTTCTGTTTTTGCGGAATACAATTGCTTGCATTCCAGAATTTTCACCTTTTGAAGTGAAGGGTCCTTAAAGCAGCCAACCCCGTACTTCAACAGGTCTTCGCACTTTAGACCCGGTTCGGCGACGACCCCATCGATCTCCACAACTCTACAAGGCACATACACTTTGAATTGCTTCGTAAAACGCTCGCTGCGAGCAATCTGGATTGCCTGGTCGAGGTCATTTACTATAACGCGTATCTTATTAGCTCGAACACGTGTTATCTGAGCCACGGACGGGTAGTTGGCAGTCAGCTCCCGTGAGATTTCTAGAATATTGGGCGATTTCGTGTTGGGCCGGAAATACACCACCCAGGGTCCAGTCGAACTGGCTGGGTATGTTTTAATACGGGGAGGACTGGGGGAATCAGGGGAGGGAGTAATTTCGGGTTTATCCGGTATATCCATGGGAATATCATTCCCATCCAATGTTACTTCGCCCTCGGCCATTTAGGCACGAGGATAACACGTGGTGTAAACGAGAGATGAAACTTATATTCAGGGGAAAGGGCAGAAGTAGAGATCGATCGGGGAAAGGGAAATGAAAGAAAAAAAAATACTTAGCTTATATAGCGGCGATTCCGGCTATTCTGGTATTCACTTCACCAGCCTGGGCACCGGCGAACAAAGACTGCCTCGAACAATGGTTGACCTTCACTGACAATTTATTCTTGTTCACTTTATGCACAGCACCAGAAAACGAACTGCTTCGATCGAGAGCTCGGAGAGTTATCTTGTCTTTGTCTTGTCTTTGTCTTGTCTTTGTCTTGTCTTTGTCTTGTCTTTGTCTTGTCTTTGTCTTGTCTTTGTCTTGTCTTTGTCTTGTCTTTGTCTTGTCTTTGTCTTGTCTTTGTCTTGTCTTTGTCTTGTCTTTGTCTTGTCTTTGTCTTGTCTTTGTCTTGTCTTTGTCTTGTCTTTGTCTTGTCTTTGTCTTGTCTTTGTCTTGTCTTTGTCTTGTCTTTGTCTTGTCTTTGTCTTGTCTTTGTCTTGTCTTTGTCTTGTCTTTGTCTTGTCTTTGTCTTGTCTTTGTCTTGTCTTTGTCTTGTCTTTGTCTTGTCTTTGTCTTGTCTTTGTCTTGTCTTTGTCTTGTCTTTGTCTTGTCTTTGTCTTGTCTTTGTCTTGTCTTTGTCTTGTCTTTGTCTTGTCTTTGTCTTGTCTTTGTCTTGTCTTTGTCTTGTCTTTGTCTTGTCTTTGTCTTGTCTTTGTCTTGTCTTTGTCTTGTCTTTGTCTTGTCTTTGTCTTGTCTTTGTCTTGTCTTTGTCTTGTCTTTGTCTTGTCTTTGTCTTGTCTTTGTCTTGTCTTTGTCTTGTCTTTGTCTTGTCTTTGTCTTGTCTTTGTCTTGTCTTTGTCTTGTCTTTGTCTTGTCTTTGTCTTGTCTTTGTCTTGTCTTTGTCTTGTCTTTGTCTTGTCTTTGTCTTGTCTTTGTCTTGTCTTTGTCTTGTCTTTGTCTTGTCTTTGTCTTGTCTTTGTCTTGTCTTTGTCTTGTCTTTGTCTTGTCTTTGTCTTGTCTTTGTCTTGTCTTTGTCTTGTCTTTGTCTTGTCTTTGTCTTGTCTTTGTCTTGTCTTTGTCTTGTCTTTGTCTTGTCTTTGTCTTGTCTTTGTCTTGTCTTTGTCTTGTCTTTGTCTTGTCTTTGTCTTGTCTTTGTCTTGTCTTTGTCTTGTCTTTGTCTTGTCTTTGTCTTGTCTTTGTCTTGTCTTTGTCTTGTCTTTGTCTTGTCTGTCTTGTCTTGTCTTTGTCTTGTCTTTGTCTTGTCTTTGTCTTGTCTTTGTCTTGTCTTTGTCTTGTCTTTGTCTTGTCTTTGTCTTGTCTTTGTCTTGTCTTTGTCTTGTCTTTGTCTTGTCTTTGTCTTGTCTTTGTCTTGTCTTTGTCTTGTCTTTGTCTTGTCTTTGTCTTGTCTTTGTCTTGTCTTTGTCTTGTCTTTGTCTTGTCTTTGTCTTGTCTTTGTCTTGTCTTTGTCTTGTCTTTGTCTTGTCTTTGTCTTGTCTTTGTCTTGTCTTTGTCTTGTCTTTGTCTTGTCTTTGTCTTGTCTTTGTCTTGTCTTTGTCTTGTCTTTGTCTTGTCTTTGTCTTGTCTTTGTCTTGTCTTTGTCTTGTCTTTGTCTTGTCTTTGTCTTGTCTTTGTCTTGTCTTTGTCTTGTCTTTGTCTTGTCTTTGTCTTGTCTTTGTCTTGTCTTTGTCTTGTCTTTGTCTTGTCTTTGTCTTGTCTTTGTCTTGTCTTTGTCTTGTCTTTGTCTTGTCTTTGTCTTGTCTTTGTCTTGTCTTTGTCTTGTCTTTGTCTTGTCTTTGTCTTGTCTTTGTCTTGTCTTTGTCTTGTCTTTGTCTTGTCTTTGTCTTGTCTTTGTCTTGTCTTTGTCTTGTCTTTGTCTTGTCTTTGTCTTGTCTTTGTCTTGTCTTTGTCTTGTCTTTGTCTTGTCTTTGTCTTGTCTTTGTCTTGTCTTTGTCTTGTCTTTGTCTTGTCTTTGTCTTGTCTTTGTCTTGTCTTTGTCTTGTCTTTGTCTTGTCTTCTTGTCTTTGTCTTGTCTTTGTCTTGTCTTTGTCTTGTCTTTGTCTTGTCTTTGTCTTGTCTTTGTCTTGTCTTTGTCTTGTCTTTGTCTTGTCTTTGTCTTGTCTTTGTCTTGTCTTTGTCTTGTCTTTGTCTTGTCTTTGTCTTGTCTTTGTCTTGTCTTTGTCTTGTCTTTGTCTTGTCTTTGTCTTGTCTTTGTCTTGTCTTTGTCTTGTCTTTGTCTTGTCTTTGTCTTGTCTTTGTCTTGTCTTTGTCTTGTCTTTGTCTTGTCTTTGTCTTGTCTTTGTCTTGTCTTTGTCTTGTCTTTGTCTTGTCTTTGTCTTGTCTTTGTCTTGTCTTTGTCTTGTCTTTGTCTTGTCTTTGTCTTGTCTTTGTCTTGTCTTTGTCTTGTCTTTGTCTTGTCTTTGTCTTGTCTTTGTCTTGTCTTTGTCTTGTCTTTGTCTTGTCTTTGTCTTGTCTTTGTCTTGTCTTTGTCTTGTCTTTGTCTTGTCTTTGTCTTGTCTTTGTCTTGTCTTTGTCTTGTCTTTGTCTTGTCTTTGTCTTGTCTTTGTCTTGTCTTTGTCTTGTCTTTGTCTTGTCTTTGTCTTGTCTTTGTCTTGTCTTTGTCTTGTCTTTGTCTTGTCTTTGTCTTGTCTTTGTCTTGTCTTTGTCTTGTCTTTGTCTTGTCTTTGTCTTGTCTTTGTCTTGTCTTTGTCTTGTCTTTGTCTTGTCTTTGTCTTGTCTTTGTCTTGTCTTTGTCTTGTCTTTGTCTTGTCTTTGTCTTGTCTTTGTCTTGTCTTTGTCTTGTCTTTGTCTTGTCTTTGTCTTGTCTTTGTCTTGTCTTTGTCTTGTCTTTGTCTTGTCTTTGTCTTGTCTTTGTCTTGTCTTTGTCTTGTCTTTGTCTTGTCTTTGTCTTGTCTTTGTCTTGTCTTTGTCTTGTCTTTGTCTTGTCTTTGTCTTGTCTTTGTCTTGTCTTTGTCTTGTCTTTGTCTTGTCTTTGTCTTGTCTTTGTCTTGTCTTTGTCTTGTCTTTGTCTTGTCTTTGTCTTGTCTTTGTCTTGTCTTTGTCTTGTCTTTGTCTTGTCTTTGTCTTGTCTTTGTCTTGTCTTTGTCTTGTCTTTGTCTTGTCTTTGTCTTGTCTTTGTCTTGTCTTTGTCTTGTCTTTGTCTTGTCTTTGTCTTGTCTTTGTCTTGTCTTTGTCTTGTCTTTGTCTTGTCTTTGTCTTGTCTTTGTCTTGTCTTTGTCTTGTCTTTGTCTTGTCTTTGTCTTGTCTTTGTCTTGTCTTTGTCTTGTCTTTGTCTTGTCTTTGTCTTGTCTTTGTCTTGTCTTTGTCTTGTCTTTGTCTTGTCTTTGTCTTGTCTTTGTCTTGTCTTTGTCTTGTCTTTGTCTTGTCTTTGTCTTGTCTTTGTCTTGTCTTTGTCTTGTCTTTGTCTTGTCTTTGTCTTGTCTTTGTCTTGTCTTTGTCTTGTCTTTGTCTTGTCTTTGTCTTGTCTTTGTCTTGTCTTTGTCTTGTCTTTGTCTTGTCTTTGTCTTGTCTTTGTCTTGTCTTTGTCTTGTCTTTGTCTTGTCTTTGTCTTGTCTTTGTCTTGTCTTTGTCTTGTCTTTGTCTTGTCTTTGTCTTGTCTTTGTCTTGTCTTTGTCTTGTCTTTGTCTTGTCTTTGTCTTGTCTTTGTCTTGTCTTTGTCTTGTCTTTGTCTTGTCTTTGTCTTGTCTTTGTCTTGTCTTTGTCTTGTCTTTGTCTTGTCTTTGTCTTGTCTTTGTCTTGTCTTTGTCTTGTCTTTGTCTTGTCTTTGTCTTGTCTTTGTCTTGTCTTTGTCTTGTCTTTGTCTTGTCTTTGTCTTGTCTTTGTCTTGTCTTTGTCTTGTCTTTGTCTTGTCTTTGTCTTGTCTTTGTCTTGTCTTTGTCTTGTCTTTGTCTTGTCTTTGTCTTGTCTTTGTCTTGTCTTTGTCTTGTCTTTGTCTTGTCTTTGTCTTGTCTTTGTCTTGTCTTTGTCTTGTCTTTGTCTTGTCTTTGTCTTGTCTTTGTCTTGTCTTTGTCTTGTCTTTGTCTTGTCTTTGTCTTGTCTTTGTCTTGTCTTTGTCTTGTCTTTGTCTTGTCTTTGTCTTGTCTTTGTCTTGTCTTTGTCTTGTCTTTGTCTTGTCTTTGTCTTGTCTTTGTCTTGTCTTTGTCTTGTCTTTGTCTTGTCTTTGTCTTGTCTTTGTCTTGTCTTTGTCTTGTCTTTGTCTTGTCTTTGTCTTGTCTTTGTCTTGTCTTTGTCTTGTCTTTGTCTTGTCTTTGTCTTGTCTTTGTCTTGTCTTTGTCTTGTCTTTGTCTTGTCTTTGTCTTGTCTTTGTCTTGTCTTTGTCTTGTCTTTGTCTTGTCTTTGTCTTGTCTTTGTCTTGTCTTTGTCTTGTCTTTGTCTTGTCTTTGTCTTGTCTTTGTCTTGTCTTTGTCTTGTCTTTGTCTTGTCTTTGTCTTGTCTTTGTCTTGTCTTTGTCTTGTCTTTGTCTTGTCTTTGTCTTGTCTTTGTCTTGTCTTTGTCTTGTCTTTGTCTTGTCTTTGTCTTGTCTTTGTCTTGTCTTTGTCTTGTCTTTGTCTTGTCTTTGTCTTGTCTTTGTCTTGTCTTTGTCTTGTCTTTGTCTTGTCTTTGTCTTGTCTTTGTCTTGTCTTTGTCTTGTCTTTGTCTTGTCTTTGTCTTGTCTTTGTCTTGTCTTTGTCTTGTCTTTGTCTTGTCTTTGTCTTGTCTTTGTCTTGTCTTTGTCTTGTCTTTGTCTTGTCTTTGTCTTGTCTTTGTCTTGTCTTTGTCTTGTCTTTGTCTTGTCTTTGTCTTGTCTTTGTCTTGTCTTTGTCTTGTCTTTGTCTTGTCTTTGTCTTGTCTTTGTCTTGTCTTTGTCTTGTCTTTGTCTTGTCTTTGTCTTGTCTTTGTCTTGTCTTTGTCTTGTCTTTGTCTTGTCTTTGTCTTGTCTTTGTCTTGTCTTTGTCTTGTCTTTGTCTTGTCTTTGTCTTGTCTTTGTCTTGTCTTTGTCTTGTCTCTTTGTCTTGTCTTTGTCTTGTCTTTGTCTTGTCTTTGTCTTGTCTTTGTCTTGTCTTTGTCTTGTCTTTGTCTTGTCTTTGTCTTGTCTTTGTCTTGTCTTTGTCTTGTCTTTGTCTTGTCTTTGTCTTGTCTTTGTCTTGTCTTTGTCTTGTCTTTGTCTTGTCTTTGTCTTGTCTTTGTCTTGTCTTTGTCTTGTCTTTGTCTTGTCTTTGTCTTGTCTTTGTCTTGTCTTTGTCTTGTCTTTGTCTTGTCTTTGTCTTGTCTTTGTCTTGTCTTTGTCTTGTCTTTGTCTTGTCTTTGTCTTGTCTTTGTCTTGTCTTTGTCTTGTCTTTGTCTTGTCTTTGTCTTGTCTTTGTCTTGTCTTTGTCTTGTCTTTGTCTTGTCTTTGTCTTGTCTTTGTCTTGTCTTTGTCTTGTCTTTGTCTTGTCTTTGTCTTGTCTTTGTCTTGTCTTTGTCTTGTCTTTGTCTTGTCTTTGTCTTGTCTTTGTCTTGTCTTTGTCTTGTCTTTGTCTTGTCTTTGTCTTGTCTTTGTCTTGTCTTTGTCTTGTCTTTGTCTTGTCTTTGTCTTGTCTTTGTCTTGTCTTTGTCTTGTCTTTGTCTTGTCTTTGTCTTGTCTTTGTCTTGTCTTTGTCTTGTCTTTGTCTTGTCTTTGTCTTGTCTTTGTCTTGTCTTTGTCTTGTCTTTGTCTTGTCTTTGTCTTGTCTTTGTCTTGTCTTTGTCTTGTCTTTGTCTTGTCTTTGTCTTGTCTTTGTCTTGTCTTTGTCTTGTCTTTGTCTTGTCTTTGTCTTGTCTTTGTCTTGTCTTTGTCTTGTCTTTGTCTTGTCTTTGTCTTGTCTTTGTCTTGTCTTTGTCTTGTCTTTGTCTTGTCTTTGTCTTGTCTTTGTCTTGTCTTTGTCTTGTCTTTGTCTTGTCTTTGTCTTGTCTTTGTCTTGTCTTTGTCTTGTCTTTGTCTTGTCTTTGTCTTGTCTTTGTCTTGTCTTTGTCTTGTCTTTGTCTTGTCTTTGTCTTGTCTTTGTCTTGTCTTTGTCTTGTCTTTGTCTTGTCTTTGTCTTGTCTTTGTCTTGTCTTTGTCTTGTCTTTGTCTTGTCTTTGTCTTGTCTTTGTCTTGTCTTTGTCTTGTCTTTGTCTTGTCTTTGTCTTGTCTTTGTCTTGTCTTTGTCTTGTCTTTGTCTTGTCTTTGTCTTGTCTTTGTCTTGTCTTTGTCTTGTCTTTGTCTTGTCTTTGTCTTGTCTTTGTCTTGTCTTTGTCTTGTCTTTGTCTTGTCTTTGTCTTGTCTTTGTCTTGTCTTTGTCTTGTCTTTGTCTTGTCTTTGTCTTGTCTTTGTCTTGTCTTTGTCTTGTCTTTGTCTTGTCTTTGTCTTGTCTTTGTCTTGTCTTTGTCTTGTCTTTGTCTTGTCTTTGTCTTGTCTTTGTCTTGTCTTTGTCTTGTCTTTGTCTTGTCTTTGTCTTGTCTTTGTCTTGTCTTTGTCTTGTCTTTGTCTTGTCTTTGTCTTGTCTTTGTCTTGTCTTTGTCTTGTCTTTGTCTTGTCTTTGTCTTGTCTTTGTCTTGTCTTTGTCTTGTCTTTGTCTTGTCTTTGTCTTGTCTTTGTCTTGTCTTTGTCTTGTCTTTGTCTTGTCTTTGTCTTGTCTTTGTCTTGTCTTTGTCTTGTCTTTGTCTTGTCTTTGTCTTGTCTTTGTCTTGTCTTTGTCTTGTCTTTGTCTTGTCTTTGTCTTGTCTTTGTCTTGTCTTTGTCTTGTCTTTGTCTTGTCTTTGTCTTGTCTTTGTCTTGTCTTTGTCTTGTCTTTGTCTTGTCTTTGTCTTGTCTTTGTCTTGTCTTTGTCTTGTCTTTGTCTTGTCTTTGTCTTGTCTTTGTCTTGTCTTTGTCTTGTCTTTGTCTTGTCTTTGTCTTGTCTTTGTCTTGTCTTTGTCTTGTCTTTGTCTTGTCTTTGTCTTGTCTTTGTCTTGTCTTTGTCTTGTCTTTGTCTTGTCTTTGTCTTGTCTTTGTCTTGTCTTTGTCTTGTCTTTGTCTTGTCTTTGTCTTGTCTTTGTCTTGTCTTTGTCTTGTCTTTGTCTTGTCTTTGTCTTGTCTTTGTCTTGTCTTTGTCTTGTCTTTGTCTTGTCTTTGTCTTGTCTTTGTCTTGTCTTTGTCTTGTCTTTGTCTTGTCTTTGTCTTGTCTTTGTCTTGTCTTTGTCTTGTCTTTGTCTTGTCTTTGTCTTGTCTTTGTCTTGTCTTTGTCTTGTCTTTGTCTTGTCTTTGTCTTGTCTTTGTCTTGTCTTTGTCTTGTCTTTGTCTTGTCTTTGTCTTGTCTTTGTCTTGTCTTTGTCTTGTCTTTGTCTTGTCTTTGTCTTGTCTTTGTCTTGTCTTTGTCTTGTCTTTGTCTTGTCTTTGTCTTGTCTTTGTCTTGTCTTTGTCTTGTCTTTGTCTTGTCTTTGTCTTGTCTTTGTCTTGTCTTTGTCTTGTCTTTGTCTTGTCTTTGTCTTGTCTTTGTCTTGTCTTTGTCTTGTCTTTGTCTTGTCTTTGTCTTGTCTTTGTCTTGTCTTTGTCTTGTCTTTGTCTTGTCTTTGTCTTGTCTTTGTCTTGTCTTTGTCTTGTCTTTGTCTTGTCTTTGTCTTGTCTTTGTCTTGTCTTTGTCTTGTCTTTGTCTTGTCTTTGTCTTGTCTTTGTCTTGTCTTTGTCTTGTCTTTGTCTTGTCTTTGTCTTGTCTTTGTCTTGTCTTTGTCTTGTCTTTGTCTTGTCTTTGTCTTGTCTTTGTCTTGTCTTTGTCTTGTCTTTGTCTTGTCTTTGTCTTGTCTTTGTCTTGTCTTTGTCTTGTCTTTGTCTTGTCTTTGTCTTGTCTTTGTCTTGTCTTTGTCTTGTCTTTGTCTTGTCTTTGTCTTGTCTTTGTCTTGTCTTTGTCTTGTCTTTGTCTTGTCTTTGTCTTGTCTTTGTCTTGTCTTTGTCTTGTCTTTGTCTTGTCTTTGTCTTGTCTTTGTCTTGTCTTTGTCTTGTCTTTGTCTTGTCTTTGTCTTGTCTTTGTCTTGTCTTTGTCTTGTCTTTGTCTTGTCTTTGTCTTGTCTTTGTCTTGTCTTTGTCTTGTCTTTGTCTTGTCTTTGTCTTGTCTTTGTCTTGTCTTTGTCTTGTCTTTGTCTTGTCTTTGTCTTGTCTTTGTCTTGTCTTTGTCTTGTCTTTGTCTTGTCTTTGTCTTGTCTTTGTCTTGTCTTTGTCTTGTCTTTGTCTTGTCTTTGTCTTGTCTTTGTCTTGTCTTTGTCTTGTCTTTGTCTTGTCTTTGTCTTGTCTTTGTCTTGTCTTTGTCTTGTCTTTGTCTTGTCTTTGTCTTGTCTTTGTCTTGTCTTTGTCTTGTCTTTGTCTTGTCTTTGTCTTGTCTTTGTCTTGTCTTTGTCTTGTCTTTGTCTTGTCTTTGTCTTGTCTTTGTCTTGTCTTTGTCTTGTCTTTGTCTTGTCTTTGTCTTGTCTTTGTCTTGTCTTTGTCTTGTCTTTGTCTTGTCTTTGTCTTGTCTTTGTCTTGTCTTTGTCTTGTCTTTGTCTTGTCTTTGTCTTGTCTTTGTCTTGTCTTTGTCTTGTCTTTGTCTTGTCTTTGTCTTGTCTTTGTCTTGTCTTTGTCTTGTCTTTGTCTTGTCTTTGTCTTGTCTTTGTCTTGTCTTTGTCTTGTCTTTGTCTTGTCTTTGTCTTGTCTTTGTCTTGTCTTTGTCTTGTCTTTGTCTTGTCTTTGTCTTGTCTTTGTCTTGTCTTTGTCTTGTCTTTGTCTTGTCTTTGTCTTGTCTTTGTCTTGTCTTTGTCTTGTCTTTGTCTTGTCTTTGTCTTGTCTTTGTCTTGTCTTTGTCTTGTCTTTGTCTTGTCTTTGTCTTGTCTTTGTCTTGTCTTTGTCTTGTCTTTGTCTTGTCTTTGTCTTGTCTTTGTCTTGTCTTTGTCTTGTCTTTGTCTTGTCTTTGTCTTGTCTTTGTCTTGTCTTTGTCTTGTCTTTGTCTTGTCTTTGTCTTGTCTTTGTCTTGTCTTTGTCTTGTCTTTGTCTTGTCTTTGTCTTGTCTTTGTCTTGTCTTTGTCTTGTCTTTGTCTTGTCTTTGTCTTGTCTTTGTCTTGTCTTTGTCTTGTCTTTGTCTTGTCTTTGTCTTGTCTTTGTCTTGTCTTTGTCTTGTCTTTGTCTTGTCTTTGTCTTGTCTTTGTCTTGTCTTTGTCTTGTCTTTGTCTTGTCTTTGTCTTGTCTTTGTCTTGTCTTTGTCTTGTCTTTGTCTTGTCTTTGTCTTGTCTTTGTCTTGTCTTTGTCTTGTCTTTGTCTTGTCTTTGTCTTGTCTTTGTCTTGTCTTTGTCTTGTCTTTGTCTTGTCTTTGTCTTGTCTTTGTCTTGTCTTTGTCTTGTCTTTGTCTTGTCTTTGTCTTGTCTTTGTCTTGTCTTTGTCTTGTCTTTGTCTTGTCTTTGTCTTGTCTTTGTCTTGTCTTTGTCTTGTCTTTGTCTTGTCTTTGTCTTGTCTTTGTCTTGTCTTTGTCTTGTCTTTGTCTTGTCTTTGTCTTGTCTTTGTCTTGTCTTTGTCTTGTCTTTGTCTTGTCTTTGTCTTGTCTTTGTCTTGTCTTTGTCTTGTCTTTGTCTTGTCTTTGTCT
Source organism: Topomyia yanbarensis (assembly GCF_030247195.1). NCBI lineage: Eukaryota > Metazoa > Arthropoda > Insecta > Diptera > Culicidae > Topomyia > Topomyia yanbarensis. The sequence goes on along the minus strand of NW_026683631.1, from coordinate 146 downwards.
TGTCTTTGTCTTGTCTTTGTCTTGTCTTTGTCTTGTCTTTGTCTTGTCTTTGTCTTGTCTTTGTCTTGTCTTTGTCTTGTCTTTGTCTTGTCTTTGTCTTGTCTTTGTCTTGTCTTTGTCTTGTCTTTGTCTTGTCTTTGTCTTGT
>NW_026683630.1:0-29922 GCF_030247195.1 Topomyia yanbarensis | reverse complement strand
TATTATTGAATTATTGAATTATTGAATTATTGAATTATTGAATTATTGAATTATTGAATTATTGAATTATTGAATTATTGAATTATTGAATTATTGAATTATTGAATTATTGAATTATTGAATTATTGAATTATTGAATTATTGAATTATTGAATTATTGAATTATTGAATTATTGAATTATTGAATTATTGAATTATTGAATTATTGAATTATTGAATTATTGAATTATTGAATTATTGAATTATTGAATTATTGAATTATTGAATTATTGAATTATTGAATTATTGAATTATTGAATTATTGAATTATTGAATTATTGAATTATTGAATTATTGAATTTTTGAATTATTGAATTACTGAATTATTGAATTATTGAATTATTGAATTATTGAATTATTGAATTATTGAATTATTGAATTATTGAATTATTGAATTATTGAATTATTGAATTATTGAATTATTGAATTATTGAATTATTGAATTATTGAATTATTGAATTATTGAATTATTGAATTATTGAATTATTGAATTATTGAATTATTGAATTATTGAATTATTGAATTATTGAATTATTGAATTATTGAATTATTGAATTATTGAATTATTGAATTATTGAATTATTGAATTATTGAATTATTGAATTATTGAATTATTGAATTATTGAATTATTGAATTATTGAATTATTGAATTATTGAATTATTGAATTATTGAATTATTGAATTATTGAATTATTGAATTATTGAATTATTGAATTATTGAATTATTGAATTATTGAATTATTGATTTATTGAATTATTGAATTATTGAATTATTGAATTATTGAATTATTGAATTATTGAATTATTGAATTATTGAATTATTGAATTATTGAATTATTGAATTATTGAATTATTGAATTATTGAATTATTGAATTATTGAATTATTGAATTATTGAATTATTGAATTATTGAATTATTGAATTATTGAATTATTGAATTATTGAATTATTGAATTATTGAATTATTGAATTATTGAATTATTGAATTATTGAATTATTGAATTATTGAATTATTGAATTATTGAATTATTGAATTATTGAATTATTGAATTATTGAATTATTGAATTATTGAATTATTGAATTATTGAATTATTGAATTATTGAATTATTGAATTATTGAATTATTAAATTGATGAATTATTGAATTATTGAATTATTGAACTATTGAATTATTGAATTATTGAATTATTGAATTATTGAATTATTGAATTATTGAATTATTGAATTATTGAATTATTGAATTATTGAATTATTGAATTATTGAATTATTGAATTATTGAATTATTGAATTATTTGAATTATTGAATTATTGAATTATTGAATTATTGAATTATTGAATTATTGAATTATTGAATTATTGAATTATTGAATTATTGAATTATTGAATTATTGAATTATTGAATTATTGAATTATTGAATTATTGAATTATTGAATTATTGAATTATTGAATTATTGAATTATTGAATTATTGAATTATTGAATTATTGAATTATTGAATTATTGAATTATTGAATTATTGAATTATTGAATTATTGAATTATTGAATTATTGAATTATTGAATTATTGAATTATTGAATTACTGAATTACTGAATTATTGATTATTGAATTATTGAATTATTGAATTATTGAATTATTGAATTATTGAATTATTGAATTATTGAATTATTGAATTATTGAATTATTGAATTATTGAATTATTGAATTATTGAATTATTGAATTATTGAATTATTGAATTATTGAATTATTGAATTATTGAATTATTGAATTATTGATTATTGAATTATTGAATTATTGAATTATTGAATTATTGAATTATTGAATTATTGAATTATTGAATTATTGAATTATTGAATTATTGAATTATTGAATTATTGAATTATTGAATTATTGAATTATTGAATTATTGAATTATTGAATTATTGAATTGTTGAATTATTGAATTATTGAATTATTGAATTATTGAATTATTGAATTATTGAATTATTGAATTATTGAATTATTGAATTATTGAATTATTGAATTATTGAATTATTGAATTATTGAATTATTGAATTATTGAATTATTGAATTATTGAATTATTGAATTTTTGAATTATTGAATTATTGAATTATTGAATTATTGAATTATTGAATTATTGAATTATTGAATTATTGAATTATTGAATTATTGAATTATTGAATTATTGAATTATTGAATTATTGAATTATTGAATTATTGAATTATTGAATTATTGAATTATTGAATTATTGAATTATTGAATTATTGAATTATTGAATTATTGAATTATTGAATTATTGAATTATTGAATTATTGAATTATTGAATTATTGAATTATTGAATTATTGAATTATTGAATTATTGAATTATTGAATTATTGAATTATTGAATTATTGAATTATTGAATTATTGAATTATTGAATTATTGAATTATTGAATTATTGAATTATTGAATTATTGAATTATTGAATTATTGAATTATTGAATTATTGAATTATTGAATTATTGAATTATTGAATTATTGAATTATTGAATTATTGAATTATTGAATTATTGAATTATTGAATTATTGAATTATTGAATTATTGAATTATTGAATTATTGAATTATTGAATTATTGAATTATTGAATTATTGAATTATTGAATTATTGAATTATTGAATTATTGAATTATTGAATTATTGAATTATTGAATTATTGAATTATTGAATTATTGAATTATTGAATTATTGAATTATTGAATTATTGAATTATTGAATTATTGAATTATTGAATTATTGAATTATTGAATTATTGAATTATTGAATTATTGAATTATTGAATTATTGAATTATTGAATTATTGAATTATTGAATTATTGAATTATTGAATTATTGAATTATTGAATTATTGAATTATTGAATTATTGAATTATTGAATTATTGAATTATTGAATTATTGAATTATTGAATTATTGAATTATTGAATTATTGAATTATTGAATTATTGAATTATTGAATTATTGAATTATTGAATTATTGAATTATTGAATTATTGAATTATTGAATTATTGAATTATTGAATTATTGAATTATTGAATTATTGAATTATTGAATTATTGAATTATTGAATTATTGAATTATTGAATTATTGAATTATTGAATTATTGAATTATTGAATTATTGAATTATTGAATTATTGAATTATTGAATTATTGAATTATTGAATTATTGAATTATTGAATTATTGAATTATTGAATTATTGAATTATTGAATTATTGAATTATTGAATTATTGAATTATTGAATTATTGAATTATTGAATTATTGAATTATTGAATTATTGAATTATTGAATTATTGAATTATTGAATTATTGAATTATTGAATTATTGAATTATTGAATTATTGAATTATTGAATTATTGAATTATTGAATTATTGAATTATTGAATTATTGAATTATTGAATTATTGAATTATTGAATTATTGAATTATTGAATTATTGAATTATTGAATTATTGAATTATTGAATTATTGAATTATTGAATTATTGAATTATTGAATTATTGAATTATTGAATTATTGAATTATTGAATTATTGAATTATTGAATTATTGAATTATTGAATTATTGAATTATTGAATTATTGAATTATTGAATTATTGAATTATTGAATTATTGAATTATTGAATTATTGAATTATTGAATTATTGAATTATTGAATTATTGAATTATTGAATTATTGAATTATTGAATTATTGAATTATTGAATTATTGAATTATTGAATTATTGAATTATTGAATTATTGAATTATTGAATTATTGAATTATTGAATTATTGAATTATTGAATTATTGAATTATTGAATTATTGAATTATTGAATTATTGAATTATTGAATTATTGAATTATTGAATTATTGAATTATTGAATTATTGAATTATTGAATTATTGAATTATTGAATTATTGAATTATTGAATTATTGAATTATTGAATTATTGAATTATTGAATTATTGAATTATTGAATTATTGAATTATTGAATTATTGAATTATTGAATTATTGAATTATTGAATTATTGAATTATTGAATTATTGAATTATTGAATTATTGAATTATTGAATTATTGAATTATTGAATTATTGAATTATTGAATTATTGAATTATTGAATTATTGAATTATTGAATTATTGAATTATTGAATTATTGAATTATTGAATTATTGAATTATTGAATTATTGAATTATTGAATTATTGAATTATTGAATTATTGAATTATTGAATTATTGAATTATTGAATTATTGAATTATTGAATTATTGAATTATTGAATTATTGAATTATTGAATTATTGAATTATTGAATTATTGAATTATTGAATTATTGAATTATTGAATTATTGAATTATTGAATTATTGAATTATTGAATTATTGAATTATTGAATTATTGAATTATTGAATTATTGAATTATTGAATTATTGAATTATTGAATTATTGAATTATTGAATTATTGAATTATTGAATTATTGAATTATTGAATTATTGAATTATTGAATTATTGAATTATTGAATTATTGAATTATTGAATTATTGAATTATTGAATTATTGAATTATTGAATTATTGAATTATTGAATTATTGAATTATTGAATTATTGAATTATTGAATTATTGAATTATTGAATTATTGAATTATTGAATTATTGAATTATTGAATTATTGAATTATTGAATTATTGAATTATTGAATTATTGAATTATTGAATTATTGAATTATTGAATTATTGAATTATTGAATTATTGAATTATTGAATTATTGAATTATTGAATTATTGAATTATTGAATTATTGAATTATTGAATTATTGAATTATTGAATTATTGAATTATTGAATTATTGAATTATTGAATTATTGAATTATTGAATTATTGAATTATTGAATTATTGAATTATTGAATTATTGAATTATTGAATTATTGAATTATTGAATTATTGAATTATTGAATTATTGAATTATTGAATTATTGAATTATTGAATTATTGAATTATTGAATTATTGAATTATTGAATTATTGAATTATTGAATTATTGAATTATTGAATTATTGAATTATTGAATTATTGAATTATTGAATTATTGAATTATTGAATTATTGAATTATTGAATTATTGAATTATTGAATTATTGAATTATTGAATTATTGAATTATTGAATTATTGAATTATTGAATTATTGAATTATTGAATTATTGAATTATTGAATTATTGAATTATTGAATTATTGAATTATTGAATTATTGAATTATTGAATTATTGAATTATTGAATTATTGAATTATTGAATTATTGAATTATTGAATTATTGAATTATTGAATTATTGAATTATTGAATTATTGAATTATTGAATTATTGAATTATTGAATTATTGAATTATTGAATTATTGAATTATTGAATTATTGAATTATTGAATTATTGAATTATTGAATTATTGAATTATTGAATTATTGAATTATTGAATTATTGAATTATTGAATTATTGAATTATTGAATTATTGAATTATTGAATTATTGAATTATTGAATTATTGAATTATTGAATTATTGAATTATTGAATTATTGAATTATTGAATTATTGAATTATTGAATTATTGAATTATTGAATTATTGAATTATTGAATTATTGAATTATTGAATTATTGAATTATTGAATTATTGAATTATTGAATTATTGAATTATTGAATTATTGAATTATTGAATTATTGAATTATTGAATTATTGAATTATTGAATTATTGAATTATTGAATTATTGAATTATTGAATTATTGAATTATTGAATTATTGAATTATTGAATTATTGAATTATTGAATTATTGAATTATTGAATTATTGAATTATTGAATTATTGAATTATTGAATTATTGAATTATTGAATTATTGAATTATTGAATTATTGAATTATTGAATTATTGAATTATTGAATTATTGAATTATTGAATTATTGAATTATTGAATTATTGAATTATTGAATTATTGAATTATTGAATTATTGAATTATTGAATTATTGAATTATTGAATTATTGAATTATTGAATTATTGAATTATTGAATTATTGAATTATTGAATTATTGAATTATTGAATTATTGAATTATTGAATTATTGAATTATTGAATTATTGAATTATTGAATTATTGAATTATTGAATTATTGAATTATTGAATTATTGAATTATTGAATTATTGAATTATTGAATTATTGAATTATTGAATTATTGAATTATTGAATTATTGAATTATTGAATTATTGAATTATTGAATTATTGAATTATTGAATTATTGAATTATTGAATTATTGAATTATTGAATTATTGAATTATTGAATTATTGAATTATTGAATTATTGAATTATTGAATTATTGAATTATTGAATTATTGAATTATTGAATTATTGAATTATTGAATTATTGAATTATTGAATTATTGAATTATTGAATTATTGAATTATTGAATTATTGAATTATTGAATTATTGAATTATTGAATTATTGAATTATTGAATTATTGAATTATTGAATTATTGAATTATTGAATTATTGAATTATTGAATTATTGAATTATTGAATTATTGAATTATTGAATTATTGAATTATTGAATTATTGAATTATTGAATTATTGAATTATTGAATTATTGAATTATTGAATTATTGAATTATTGAATTATTGAATTATTGAATTATTGAATTATTGAATTATTGAATTATTGAATTATTGAATTATTGAATTATTGAATTATTGAATTATTGAATTATTGAATTATTGAATTATTGAATTATTGAATTATTGAATTATTGAATTATTGAATTATTGAATTATTGAATTATTGAATTATTGAATTATTGAATTATTGAATTATTGAATTATTGAATTATTGAATTATTGAATTATTGAATTATTGAATTATTGAATTATTGAATTATTGAATTATTGAATTATTGAATTATTGAATTATTGAATTATTGAATTATTGAATTATTGAATTATTGAATTATTGAATTATTGAATTATTGAATTATTGAATTATTGAATTATTGAATTATTGAATTATTGAATTATTGAATTATTGAATTATTGAATTATTGAATTATTGAATTATTGAATTATTGAATTATTGAATTATTGAATTATTGAATTATTGAATTATTGAATTATTGAATTATTGAATTATTGAATTATTGAATTATTGAATTATTGAATTATTGAATTATTGAATTATTGAATTATTGAATTATTGAATTATTGAATTATTGAATTATTGAATTATTGAATTATTGAATTATTGAATTATTGAATTATTGAATTATTGAATTATTGAATTATTGAATTATTGAATTATTGAATTATTGAATTATTGAATTATTGAATTATTGAATTATTGAATTATTGAATTATTGAATTATTGAATTATTGAATTATTGAATTATTGAATTATTGAATTATTGAATTATTGAATTATTGAATTATTGAATTATTGAATTATTGAATTATTGAATTATTGAATTATTGAATTATTGAATTATTGAATTATTGAATTATTGAATTATTGAATTATTGAATTATTGAATTATTGAATTATTGAATTATTGAATTATTGAATTATTGAATTATTGAATTATTGAATTATTGAATTATTGAATTATTGAATTATTGAATTATTGAATTATTGAATTATTGAATTATTGAATTATTGAATTATTGAATTATTGAATTATTGAATTATTGAATTATTGAATTATTGAATTATTGAATTATTGAATTATTGAATTATTGAATTATTGAATTATTGAATTATTGAATTATTGAATTATTGAATTATTGAATTATTGAATTATTGAATTATTGAATTATTGAATTATTGAATTATTGAATTATTGAATTATTGAATTATTGAATTATTGAATTATTGAATTATTGAATTATTGAATTATTGAATTATTGAATTATTGAATTATTGAATTATTGAATTATTGAATTATTGAATTATTGAATTATTGAATTATTGAATTATTGAATTATTGAATTATTGAATTATTGAATTATTGAATTATTGAATTATTGAATTATTGAATTATTGAATTATTGAATTATTGAATTATTGAATTATTGAATTATTGAATTATTGAATTATTGAATTATTGAATTATTGAATTATTGAATTATTGAATTATTGAATTATTGAATTATTGAATTATTGAATTATTGAATTATTGAATTATTGAATTATTGAATTATTGAATTATTGAATTATTGAATTATTGAATTATTGAATTATTGAATTATTGAATTATTGAATTATTGAATTATTGAATTATTGAATTATTGAATTATTGAATTATTGAATTATTGAATTATTGAATTATTGAATTATTGAATTATTGAATTATTGAATTATTGAATTATTGAATTATTGAATTATTGAATTATTGAATTATTGAATTATTGAATTATTGAATTATTGAATTATTGAATTATTGAATTATTGAATTATTGAATTATTGAATTATTGAATTATTGAATTATTGAATTATTGAATTATTGAATTATTGAATTATTGAATTATTGAATTATTGAATTATTGAATTATTGAATTATTGAATTATTGAATTATTGAATTATTGAATTATTGAATTATTGAATTATTGAATTATTGAATTATTGAATTATTGAATTATTGAATTATTGAATTATTGAATTATTGAATTATTGAATTATTGAATTATTGAATTATTGAATTATTGAATTATTGAATTATTGAATTATTGAATTATTGAATTATTGAATTATTGAATTATTGAATTATTGAATTATTGAATTATTGAATTATTGAATTATTGAATTATTGAATTATTGAATTATTGAATTATTGAATTATTGAATTATTGAATTATTGAATTATTGAATTATTGAATTATTGAATTATTGAATTATTGAATTATTGAATTATTGAATTATTGAATTATTGAATTATTGAATTATTGAATTATTGAATTATTGAATTATTGAATTATTGAATTATTGAATTATTGAATTATTGAATTATTGAATTATTGAATTATTGAATTATTGAATTATTGAATTATTGAATTATTGAATTATTGAATTATTGAATTATTGAATTATTGAATTATTGAATTATTGAATTATTGAATTATTGAATTATTGAATTATTGAATTATTGAATTATTGAATTATTGAATTATTGAATTATTGAATTATTGAATTATTGAATTATTGAATTATTGAATTATTGAATTATTGAATTATTGAATTATTGAATTATTGAATTATTGAATTATTGAATTATTGAATTATTGAATTATTGAATTATTGAATTATTGAATTATTGAATTATTGAATTATTGAATTATTGAATTATTGAATTATTGAATTATTGAATTATTGAATTATTGAATTATTGAATTATTGAATTATTGAATTATTGAATTATTGAATTATTGAATTATTGAATTATTGAATTATTGAATTATTGAATTATTGAATTATTGAATTATTGAATTATTGAATTATTGAATTATTGAATTATTGAATTATTGAATTATTGAATTATTGAATTATTGAATTATTGAATTATTGAATTATTGAATTATTGAATTATTGAATTATTGAATTATTGAATTATTGAATTATTGAATTATTGAATTATTGAATTATTGAATTATTGAATTATTGAATTATTGAATTATTGAATTATTGAATTATTGAATTATTGAATTATTGAATTATTGAATTATTGAATTATTGAATTATTGAATTATTGAATTATTGAATTATTGAATTATTGAATTATTGAATTATTGAATTATTGAATTATTGAATTATTGAATTATTGAATTATTGAATTATTGAATTATTGAATTATTGAATTATTGAATTATTGAATTATTGAATTATTGAATTATTGAATTATTGAATTATTGAATTATTGAATTATTGAATTATTGAATTATTGAATTATTGAATTATTGAATTATTGAATTATTGAATTATTGAATTATTGAATTATTGAATTATTGAATTATTGAATTATTGAATTATTGAATTATTGAATTATTGAATTATTGAATTATTGAATTATTGAATTATTGAATTATTGAATTATTGAATTATTGAATTATTGAATTATTGAATTATTGAATTATTGAATTATTGAATTATTGAATTATTGAATTATTGAATTATTGAATTATTGAATTATTGAATTATTGAATTATTGAATTATTGAATTATTGAATTATTGAATTATTGAATTATTGAATTATTGAATTATTGAATTATTGAATTATTGAATTATTGAATTATTGAATTATTGAATTATTGAATTATTGAATTATTGAATTATTGAATTATTGAATTATTGAATTATTGAATTATTGAATTATTGAATTATTGAATTATTGAATTATTGAATTATTGAATTATTGAATTATTGAATTATTGAATTATTGAATTATTGAATTATTGAATTATTGAATTATTGAATTATTGAATTATTGAATTATTGAATTATTGAATTATTGAATTATTGAATTATTGAATTATTGAATTATTGAATTATTGAATTATTGAATTATTGAATTATTGAATTATTGAATTATTGAATTATTGAATTATTGAATTATTGAATTATTGAATTATTGAATTATTGAATTATTGAATTATTGAATTATTGAATTATTGAATTATTGAATTATTGAATTATTGAATTATTGAATTATTGAATTATTGAATTATTGAATTATTGAATTATTGAATTATTGAATTATTGAATTATTGAATTATTGAATTATTGAATTATTGAATTATTGAATTATTGAATTATTGAATTATTGGATTATTGAATTGTTGAATTATTGAATTATTGAATTATTGAATTATTGAATTATTGAAGTATTGAATTATTGAATTATTGAATTATTGAATTATTGAATTATTGAATTATTGAATTATTGAATTATTGAATTATTGAATTATTGAATTATTGAATTATTGAATTATTGAATTATTGAATTATTGAATTATTGAATTATTGAATTATTGAATTATTGAATTATTGAACTATTGAACTATTGAATTATTGAATTATTGAATTATTGAATTATTGAATTATTGAATTATTGAATTATTGAATTATTAAATTATTAAATTATTGAATTATTGAATTATTGAATTATTGAATTATTGAATTATTGAATTATTGAATTATTGAATTATTGAATTATTGAATTATTGAATTATTGAATTATTGAATTATTGAATTATTGAATTATTGAATTATTGAATTATTGAATTATTGAATTATTGAATTATTGAATTATTGAATTATTGAATTATTGAATTATTGAATTATTGAATTATTGAATTATTGAATTATTGAATTATTGAATTATTGAATTATTGAATTATTGAATTATTGAATTATTGAATTATTGAATTATTGAATTATTGAATTATTGAATTATTGAATTATTGAATTATTGAATTATTGAATTATTGAATTATTGAATTATTGAATTATTGAATTATTGAATTATTGAATTATTGAATTATTGAATTATTGAATTATTGAATTATTGAATTATTGAATTATTGAATTATTGAATTATTGAATTATTGAATTATTGAATTATTGAATTATTGAATTATTGAATTATTGAATTATTGAATTATTGAATTATTGAATTTTTGAATTATTGAATTATTGAATTATTGAATTATTGAATTATTGAATTATTGAATTATTGAATTATTGAATTATTGAATTATTGAATTATTGAATTATTGAATTATTGAATTATTGAATTATTGAATTATTGAATTATTGAATTATTGAATTATTGAATTATTGAATTATTGAATTATTGAATTATTGAATTATTGAATTATTGAATTATTGAATTATTGAATTATTGAATTATTGAATTATTGAATTATTGAATTATTGAATTATTGAATTATTGAATTATTGAATTATTGAATTATTGAATTATTGAATTATTGAATTATTGAATTATTGAATTATTGAATTATTGAATTATTGAATTATTGAATTATTGAATTATTGAATTATTGAATTATTGAATTATTGAATTATTGAATTATTGAATTATTGAATTATTGAATTATTGAATTATTGAATTATTGAATTATTGAATTATTGAATTATTGAATTATTGAATTATTGAATTATTGAATTATTGAATTATTGAATTATTGAATTATTGAATTATTGAATTATTGAATTATTGAATTATTGAATTATTGAATTATTGAATTATTGAATTATTGAATTATTGAATTATTGAATTATTGAATTATTGAATTATTGAATTATTGAATTATTGAATTATTGAATTATTGAATTATTGAATTATTGAATTATTGAATTATTGAATTATTGAATTATTGAATTATTGAATTATTGAATTATTGAATTATTGAATTATTGAATTATTGAATTATTGAATTATTGAATTATTGAATTATTGAATTATTGAATTATTGAATTATTGAATTATTGAATTATTGAATTATTGAATTATTGAATTATTGAATTTTTTTTTTTTATTCAAATCGTTTATTTGATAAGGCACGTTGCGTTAGCTTAAAGGTGCCAATTTTGTTTTGTTTTACATTTTAAATTGCTTAAAACTAGGGGATTACATATTGATTTTTTTAAAATGAAACTAATGCGATTTTATAGCTATCTTATATATCTACACAAGGGGATAATATTATTTTCGTAAGATTAGGGGGGTCATTTAGTTTTTGTGGCAATATGGTTTGACATTTTTATCAGTGAGATAATTGGAGCAAATAATGTTTAACTAAGGGGGACAATTTTTTACGACTAACTTAAAACTAGGAATAACTAGAGGACATGATTGAATTTTGTAAAGATTCGTAATTATAGTTATTTTTTGTGGGTAGTAGAGTTGGGCATTTTCAACGAGATTATATAATATAATAGTTAAAACTAGAAGAGACAAGAAGAGCTAAATGCTTCGTGATGATATTGGGGGGGGGGGGGGGGTAGGGGTGTTACTTCTGGGTATAAGAGTCAGGGGAGGGAGGGTAGACAAAGATGGCAGGGAGAGAAAATTATTTCAGTTTCAGGCATCGTGAGATCAACGGATGGATCACAAACTCGGGTGGCCTTCATCAGGGGAATCATGTACTGGGACGCCGGGTGGTCCTCCTCAAGATGGCAGGGGTTTTTCCAGACGATTTCGTAGTACGGCTCAGATGTGGATCAGCTACATTTCGAGTTAAGCGTGTTATGTTCGTGCCGTAGGTCCCGTGTTTGTTGGCTCATTCGATACAGATGCTTTGATACAGGTGGAAGAGGGTTCTGAGAATGATAAGGAAAATAACAAGGGGGAGTTAGACTTGTATATTGATGGTTTTCACAAAGGTGTATAAAAGGGACATATAGAGGACATCGCGGCTTGCCAGCACATCTCGAACCGGGACGTTGGTTGGTCTTCCTCGGGCCCGCAGGGTATCCATTAGCCGAGACCTAGCGGAACTGTACTCGGTGCACGCCCAGACAATGTGCTCGATGTCGTGGTAGCCGTCGCCACAAGCGCAGATACCACTATCCACGAGCCCAATACGCCGGAGATGTGCATCCAGCGTGTAATGGTTTGCCATGAGTCGGGACATCACACGAATGAAGTCACGACCCACATCCATCCCCTTGAACCAAGGTTTCGTCGATACCTTAGGGATTATCGAATGTAGCCACCTTCCCAGCTCTCCACTGCTCCACGAAGTTTGCCAACTTTCGAGGGTTCTCTGATGAGTAATACTGAAAAATTCGCTGAAGCAAATTGGTCTTTCGTAAACGTCTCCTTCTAAGGCACCCACCTTAGCTAAGGAGTCTGCCTTCTCATTGCCCGGAATGGAGCAATGAGAAGGGACCCATACCAAGGTAATCTGGAAAGAGTTGTCAGATAAAGCACTCAGTAGCTCTCGTATTTTCCCCAAAAAATACGAGGAGTGCTTTCCATGTTTCATCGAGCGAATAGCGTCAATGGAACTGAGGCTATCCGAAACGATGAAGTAATGGCCTGCGGGTAATGTTTCAATGACTCCAAGGGTATACTGAATGGCAGCTAGTTCTGCGGCGTAAACTGAAGCAGGGTCACTGAGTTTGTAGGAGGCGGTGAACTTTTGATTGAAAATACCGAAGCCAGTGGATCCTTCGAGTTTTGATCCGTCAGTATAAAACATCTTAGAACAGTCGACTTCTCGGAATTTATTAAAAAAAATGTTTGGAACCACTTGTGGGCGTATGTGGTCCGGAATTCCACTAATCTCGTCTTTCATGGATGTGTCGAAGAAAACAGTAGATTCAGAAGTATTTATGAAATGCACACGGTTTGGATTGTAAGAAGAAGGGTTAATATTCTGCGCCATGTAGTCAAAGTACAGGGACATGAAACGGGTCTGAGAATTGAGCTCAACAAGCCTTTCGAAATTTTCAATCACGACCGGGTTCAAGATATCGCATCGAATGAGCAATCGATATGAGAGTTCCCAAAATCGATTTTTCAACGGGAGAACGCCCGACAGCACTTCGAGACTCATCGTATGGGTCGACTGCATGCACCCTAAGGCGATACGCAAACAACGATACTGAATTCTTTCGAGTTTGATGAAATGTATGTTCGCGGCGGAGCGAAAGCAGAAGCATCCGTATTCCATTACCGACAGTATCGTTGTTTGATACAACCTAATTAGGTCTCCTGGGTGGGCACCCCACCATGTTCCGGTTATTGTACGAAGAAAGTTGATCCTTTGCTGGCATTTCTGTTTCAGATACCGAATATGGCATCCCCAAGTACCTTTCGAGTCGAACCAGACCCCTAGATATTTTACTGTGAAGACCTGAGCGATAGTTTGACCCATTAATAGGAGCTGTAGTTGTGTTGGTTCACGCTTCCTTGAAAATACAACTAGCTCAGTTTTCTCCGTGGAGAATTCGATACCCAGCTTAATAGCCCAAGCAGACAAATTGTCCAAGGTATTCTGTAATGGTCCTTGTAGATCGACAGCTTTGGGTCCCGTAACAGACACCACGCCATCGTCTGCAAGTTGCCTTAACGTGCAGGAATTGTCAAGACATTCATCAATGTCGTTGACATAGAAATTGTATAAAAGGGGGCTTAGACATGAGCCCTGGGGAAGGCCCATGTAGCTAAATCGTGATGTCGATAAGTCACCATGCGAAAAATGCATGTGCTTTTCCGACAACAAGTTTAGTAAAAAGTTGTTTAAAGTCGCTGAAAGACCATGCTGGTGCAGCTTCTCTGAAAGAATGTTGATCGAAACTGAATCAAAAGCCCCCTTAATATCTAGGAACACTGATGCCATCTGCTCTTTGCTAGCATAGGCCATTTGAATTTCAGTTGAGAGCAACGCAAGACAATCGTTCGTCCCTTTGCCCTTGCGAAAACCAAATTGTGTATCTGACAGTAAGCCATTTGCTTCGACCCAATTGTCGAGGCGGGATAGGATCATTTTCTCGAACAACTTCCGGATACAGGATAGCATTGCGATCGGACGGTACGAATTGTGGTCGGAGACTGGTTTTCCTGGTTTTTGGATGGCGATGACCTTCACTTGTCTCCAATCGAGTGGGACAATGTTAGCCTCGAGAAACTTATTAAATAAGTTCAACAAGCGTCTCTTGGCAGAGTCAGGCAGATTCTTCAACAA
Source organism: Topomyia yanbarensis (assembly GCF_030247195.1). Taxonomy (NCBI): domain Eukaryota; kingdom Metazoa; phylum Arthropoda; class Insecta; order Diptera; family Culicidae; genus Topomyia; species Topomyia yanbarensis. The sequence continues at coordinate 14,104 of NW_026683630.1, read as the reverse complement.
GTTGAATTTGATTCTGTCTGGCCCCGGAGCTTTATTGTTACACGACAAGAGAGCAAGTGAGAACTCCACCATCGAAAAAGGTGTTTCGTTTGCGTTATCGTGAGGAGACGCGGCGCGGTAAATCTTCTGTGCCGGGGCGGAATCCGGACAAACCTTCTTGGCGAAATCGAATATCCAACGGTTTGAATATTCCACGCTCTCATTAGTACTGTTTCGATTTCGCATACGTCGGGCTGTTCCCCAAAGAGTGCTCATCGATGTTTCTCTCGTTAATCCGTCGACGAACCGGCGCCAATAACCGCGTTTTTTGGCTTTCATCAAACTCTTCATTCGCTTGTCTAACGTCGCGTACTGTCGAAAACTAGCGGGTAACCCGTCGTTCCGGAAGGTCTTAAACGCGGCGGCCTTCTCTGCGTACACGTCTGAGCACTCTTTATCCCACCAGGGATTGGGAGAACGTTTTTGTATGTTCGCGCCGGGTACTGGCCTAGTCTGAGCTTGATTCGCGCTGTCGAGAATCAAGCCAGCCAAAAAGCTGTACTCTTCCTCCGGAGGAAGTTCTTGGGTAGATTCGATGTTGTCGGATATCGCGGCAGCATAGCTCTTCCAATCGATATTTCGTGTGAGGTCATACGAAATATTGATTGATTTCAATGGCCTTGAACCGTTATTGATTGAGACTACAATCGGCAGATGGTCGCTGCCGTGGGGATCAGGAATTACCTTCCACGTGCAATTTAACCGCAGCGATGTTGAGCAAAGGGACAAGTCTAAGGCGCTCGGGCGCGCTGGAGGAGCAGGAATCCGTGTCATTTCACCCGTGTTTAAAATTGTCAAATTGAAGTTATCGCAAAGATCCTGAATTAAGGAAGACCGGTTATCATCATAGAGGCAACCCCATGCTGTACCGTGAGAGTTAAAGTCTCCTAAAACTAGTCGCGGTGCTGGCAGGGATTCTAAGATGTCTTGTAGCCGTCGGTGCCCAACCGCGGTGTTGGGGGGAATATATATGGAAGCTATGCAAAGGCTTTTGCCTTTGGTTGTTACTTGACAAGCGACAACTTCAATACCTGTTATCGAGGGAAGGTTAATTCTGTAGAAGGAATAGCACTTTTTGATCCCCAAAAGCACTCCTCCATAGGGGGTGTCTCGATCCAGGCGAATAATATTAAAGTCGTGGAAGTTGAGATCGATGTCGGAAGTTAACCAAGTTTCACATAATGCAAATGCATCGCAACTCAAATTATTTATTAAAATTTTGAAGGAATCGATTTTCGGGATGATACTTCTGCAATTCCACTGTAGAACAGTGATCAAATCCGTGACCTCGTTCGATGAGTTAGCCATCGAAGGATACAATCGCTGAGAGGAGGGGCCATTTAGCAGTCAACTGCTTCAAAAATGTTCTCACTGTAGGGAGAAAAGCTAACATAAGACTTTTAATAGGATCAGTAATATTGAAAGTTTTTATTATCCACTCCACTATGTCCGAGAGTTTTATAATTCCAGTGCTGTGATTACTCTCGAACTGAAACAAAGGAACACTTGGGATTTTTGATGTTCCTGGAAGTGCTGGGAACTCCTTCTCTGAGCTTAATCCTCCGAGACCAGGAGCTAATTGCTTCGGTTTGGTTGCAACACTTCCAATAGATGTGACTTTCGGAGCCCCCTCAAGGGACACCTTCTGGCCTTTACAAGGAACTTTACGAGAGGAAATGTTCCTCCTCTTCCTATAAATTCTAGGCACCCTAGTAGATGTTCCCTCTTGTGGGTTACCAGCCTCGCCCTCGTCAGGAGGCAAGTGAGTATAGATGTTTGCTGAGGATGGTGGCGTAGCATTCTTTAACATTTCTGCGAAAGAATGTTTGGATCGTCCCGCAAGGGAACGTTTCAGTTTATCCCCGCGTAGTTTGTACGCGGGACATGCCGAGATATCATGCAGACTCTCCGCACAGTAAGGACACTTTTCGGCTTGCTTACTGCACGAATCATCTAGATGATTCTCCCCGCATTTTCCACAGCGGGCCTTATTGCTACAATGGGTGGCTGTGTGACCCAGTTGTTTACACTTTGTGCAATTCATGACCCGCGGCACAAACAGACGCACAGGCAGACGAACCCTGTGCAAGAGGACGAAATTTGGCAAAGCGGTACCAGCGAAGGTCACCCGATAAGAGTTTGATTGGGGGTACGTTTTTGAACCATCCCCCGCAACTACTACTGAGTGCAAACGTTTGCACTCAAGTATTTTAACTGGCTGAAGTAAGCGGTCTCTGAATCGGCCAACCCCGTACTTCAGCAGATCCTCGCACGTCAAACTCTCATCGGTTACGACGCCTTCGGATTGTACTCTTACCGCCGGAATATACACGTTATAATCCCGCGTAAAGTGCTCACAGCAAGCAATATCGTTTGCCTGCTTTGAGTTGGCTAGCAACACCCTTATCTTGTCCGAGCGGACCTTTGAAATTTCGGTCACAGCCGAGAACCGTTCCGTCAGGTCTCTAGAAATCTGAAGAAGATTCAGTGATTTAGTCTTGGGCCGAAAGAAGACCACAAATGGACCAGTTGAGAGTTCTGGATAGCATTTGGGCCGGGGGGGAGCCTTACAAGTTGAACCCGATTCAACTTCCATTTGACCATCCGGAGAGGGAACCATAGAAAACGTCAACGCACGGGGTCAGCGCCCGCGCAGACGGAAGAAAGCAATAAATGTGTTACAAAAGACAAAAACCACTTAGCTTTAAACTGGTGTCCAACGACGAACCGATCCAGCTTATACAGCTGGCTATTGTTTAATCCTCACACGCGAACAAAAGACTGAGGACCGAACCGAACTGGCAAAATAACCTTGAATGCGGATTAAAACTATTCTTTATCGCCTCACACAGCACTACGGACTAGAAAAAACAACCTCTGTCTCGATGGAGAGCTCGAAAACGAATGAATTATTGAATTATTGAATTATTGAATTATTGAATTATTGAATTATTGAATTATTGAATTATTGAATTATTGAATTATTGAATTATTGAATTATTGAATTATTGAATTATTGAATTATTGAATTATTGAATTATTGAATTATTGAATTATTGAATTATTGAATTATTGAATTATTGAATTATTGAATTATTGAATTATTGAATTATTGAATTATTGAATTATTGAATTATTGAATTATTGAGTTATTGAATTATTGAATTATTGAATTATTGAATTATTGAATTATTGAATTATTGAATTATTGAATTATTGAATTATTGAATTATTGAATTATTGAATTATTGAATTATTGAATTATTGAATTATTGAATTATTGAATTATTGAATTATTGAATTATTGAATTATTGAATTATTGAATTATTGAATTATTGAATTATTGAATTATTGAATTATTGAATTATTGAATTATTGAATTATTGAATTATTGAATTATTGAATTATTGAATTATTGAATTATTGAATTATTGAATTATTGAATTATTGAATTATTGAATTATTGAATTATTGACTTATTGAATTATTGAATTATTGAATTATTGAATTATTGAATTATTGAATTATTGAATTATTGAATTATTGAATTATTGAATTATTGAATTATTGAATTATTGAATTATTGAATTATTGAATTATTGAATTATTGAATTATTGAATTATTGAATTATTGAATTATTGAATTATTGAATTATTGAATTATTGAATTATTGAATTATTGAATTATTGAATTATTGAATTATTGAATTATTGAATTATTGAATTATTGAATTATTGAATTATTGAATTATTGAATTATTGAATTATTGAATTATTGAATTATTGAATTATTGAATTATTGAATTATTGAATTATTGAATTATTGAATTATTGAATTATTGAATTATTGAATTATTGAATTATTGAATTATTGAATTATTGAATTATTGAATTATTGAATTATTGAATTATTGAATTATTGAATTATTGGATTATTGAATTATTGAATTATTGAATTATTGAATTATTGAATTATTGAATTATTGAATTATTGAATTATTGAATTATTGAAGTATTGAATTATTGAATTATTGAATTATTGAATTATTGAATTATTGAATTATTGAATTATTGAATTATTGAATTATTGAATTATTGAATTATTGAATTATTGAATTATTGAATTATTGAATTATTGAATTATTGAATTATTGAATTATTGAACTATTGAACTATTGAATTATTGAATTATTGAATTATTGAATTATTGAATTATTGAATTATTGAATTATTGAATTATTAAATTATTAAATTATTGAATTATTGAATTATTGAATTATTGAATTATTGAATTATTGAATTATTGAATTATTGAATTATTGAATTATTGAATTATTGAATTATTGAATTATTGAATTATTGAATTATTGAATTATTGAATTATTGAATCATTGAATTATTGAATTATTGAATTATTGAATTATTGAATTATTGAATTATTGAATTATTGAATTATTGAATTATTGAATTATTGAATTATTGAATTATTGAATTATTGAATTATTGAATTATTGAATTATTGAATTATTGAATTATTGAATTATTGAATTATTGAATTATTGAATTATTGAATTATTGAATTATTGAATTATTGAATTATTGAATTATTGAATTATTGAATTATTGAATTATTGAATTATTGAATTATTGAATTATTGAATTATTGAATTATTGAATTATTGAATTATTGAATTATTGAATTATTGAATTATTGAATTATTGAATTATTGAATTATTGAATTATTGAATTATTGAATTATTGAATTATTGAATTATTGAATTATTGAATTATTGAATTATTGAATTATTGAATTATTGAATTATTGAATTATTGAATTATTGAATTATTGAATTATTGAATTATTGAATTATTGAATTATTGAATTATTGAATTATTGAATTATTGAATTATTGAATTATTGAATTATTGAATTATTGAATTATTGAATTATTGAATTATTGAATTATTGAATTATTGAATTATTGAATTATTGAATTATTGAATTATTGAATTATTGAATTATTGAATTATTGAATTATTGAATTATTGAATTATTGAATTATTGAATTATTGAATTATTGAATTATTGAATTATTGAATTATTGAATTATTGAATTATTGAATTATTGAATTATTGAATTATTGAATTATTGAATTATTGAATTATTGAATTATTGAATTATTGAATTATTGAATTATTGAATTATTGAATTATTGAATTATTGAATTATTGAATTATTGAATTATTGAATTATTGAATTATTGAATTATTGAATTATTGAATTATTGAATTATTGAATTATTGAATTATTGAATTATTGAATTATTGAATTATTGAATTATTGAATTATTGAATTATTGAATTATTGAATTATTGAATTATTGAATTATTGAATTATTGAATTATTGAATTATTGAATTATTGAATTATTGAATTATTGAATTATTGAATTATTGAATTATTGAATTATTGAATTATTGAATTATTGAATTATTGAATTATTGAATTATTGAATTATTGAATTATTGAATTATTGAATTATTGAATTATTGAATTATTGAATTATTGAATTATTGAATTATTGAATTATTGAATTATTGAATTATTGAATTATTGAATTATTGAATTATTGAATTATTGAATTATTGAATTATTGACTTATTGAATTATTGAATTATTGAATTATTGAATTATTGAATTATTGAATTATTGAATTATTGAATTATTGAATTATTGAATTATTGAATTATTGAATTATTTAATTATTGAATTATTGAATTATTGAATTATTGAATTATTGAATTATTGAATTATTGAATTATTGAATTATTGAATTATTGAATTATTGAATTATTGAATTATTGAATTATTGAATTATTGAATTATTGAATTATTGAATTATTGAATTATTGAATTATTGAATTATTGAATTATTGAATTATTGAATTATTGAATTATTGAATTATTGAATTATTGAATTATTGAATTATTGAATTATTGAATTATTGAATTATTGAATTATTGAATTATTGAATTTTTGAATTATTGAATTATTGAATTATTGAATTATTGAATTATTGAATTATTGAATTATTGAATATTGAATTATTGAATTATTGAATTATTGAATTATTGAATTATTGAATTATTGAATTATTGAATTATTGAATTATTGAATTATTGAATTATTGAATTATTGAATTATTGAATTATTGAATTATTGAATTATTGAATTATTGAATTATTGAATTATTGAATTATTGAATTATTGAATTATTGAATTATTGAATTATTGAATTATTGAATTATTGAATTATTGAATTATTGAATTATTGAATTATTGAATTATTGAATTATTGAATTATTGAATTATTGAATTATTGAATTATTGAATTATTGAATTATTGAATTATTGAATTATTGAATTATTGAATTATTGAATTATTGAATTATTGAATTATTGAATTATTGAATTATTGAATTATTGAATTATTGAATTATTGAATTATTGAATTATTGAATTATTGAATTATTGAATTATTGAATTATTGAATTATTGAATTATTGAATTATTGAATTATTGAATTATTGAATTATTGAATTATTGAATTATTGAATTATTGAATTATTGAATTATTGAATTATTGAATTATTGAATTATTGAATTATTGAATTATTGAGTTATTGAATTATTGAATTATTGAATTATTGAATTATTGAATTATTGAATTATTGAATTATTGAATTATTGAATTATTGAATTATTGAATTATTGAATTATTGAATTATTGAATTATTGAATTATTGAATTATTGAATTATTGAATTATTGAATTATTGAATTATTGAATTATTGAATTATTGAATTATTGAATTATTGAATTATTGAATTATTGAATTATTGAATTATTGAATTATTGAATTATTGAATTATTGAATTATTGAATTATTGAATTATTGAATTATTGAATTATTGAATTATTGAATTATTGAATTATTGAATTATTGAATTATTGAATTATTGAATTATTGAATTATTGAATTATTGACTTATTGAATTATTGAATTATTGAATTATTGAATTATTGAATTATTGAATTATTGAATTATTGAATTATTGAATTATTGAATTATTGAATTATTGAATTATTGAATTATTGAATTATTGAATTATTGAATTATTGAATTATTGAATTATTGAATTATTGAATTATTGAATTATTGAATTATTGAATTATTGAATTATTGAATTATTGAATTATTGAATTATTGAATTATTGAATTATTGAATTATTGAATTATTGAATTATTGAATTATTGAATTATTGAATTATTGAATTATTGAATTATTGAATTATTGAATTATTGAATTATTGAATTATTGAATTATTGAATTATTGAATTATTGAATTATTGAATTATTGAATTATTGAATTATTGAATTATTGAATTATTGAATTATTGAATTATTGAATTATTGAATTATTGAATTATTGGATTATTGAATTATTGAATTATTGAATTATTGAATTATTGAATTATTGAATTATTGAATTATTGAATTATTGAATTATTGAATTATTGAATTATTGAATTATTGAATTATTGAATTATTGAATTATTGAATTATTGAATTATTGAATTATTGAATTATTGAATTATTGAATTATTGAATTATTGAATTATTGAATTATTGAATTATTGAATTATTGAATTATTGAATTATTGAATTATTGAATTATTGAATTATTGAATTATTGAATTATTGAATTATTGAATTATTGAATTATTGAATTATTGAATTATTGAATTATTGAATTATTGAATTATTGAATTATTGAATTATTGAATTATTGAATTATTGAATTATTGAATTATTGAATTATTGAATTATTGAATTATTGAATTATTGAATTATTGAATTATTGAATTATTGAATTATTGAATTATTGAATTATTGAATTATTGAATTATTGAATTATTGAATTATTGAATTATTGAATTATTGAATTATTGAATTATTGAATTATTGAATTATTGAATTATTGAATTATTGAATTATTGAATTATTGAATTATTGAATTATTGAATTATTGAATTATTGAATTATTGAATTATTGAATTATTGAATTATTGAATTATTGAATTATTGAATTATTGAATTATTGAATTATTGAATTATTGAATTATTGAATTATTGAATTATTGAATTATTGAATTATTGAATTATTGAATTATTGAATTATTGAATTATTGAATTATTGAATTATTGAATTATTGAATTATTGAATTATTGAATTATTGAATTATTGAATTATTGAATTATTGAATTATTGAATTATTGAATTATTGAATTATTGAATTATTGAATTATTGAATTATTGAATTATTGAATTATTGAATTATTGAATTATTGAATTATTGAATTATTGAATTATTGAATTATTGAATTATTGAATTATTGAATTATTGAATTATTGAATTATTGAATTATTGAATTATTGAATTATTGAATTATTGAATTATTGAATTATTGAATTATTGAATTATTGAATTATTGAATTATTGAATTATTGAATTATTGAATTATTGAATTATTGAATTATTGAATTATTGAATTATTGAATTATTGAATTATTGAATTATTGAATTATTGAATTATTGAATTATTGAATTATTGAATTATTGAATTATTGAATTATTGAATTATTGAATTATTGAATTATTGAATTATTGAATTATTGAATTATTGAATTATTGAATTATTGAATTATTGAATTATTGAATTATTGAATTATTGAATTATTGAATTATTGAATTATTGAATTATTGAATTATTGAATTATTGAATTATTGAATTATTGAATTATTGAATTATTGAATTATTGAATTATTGAATTATTGAATTATTGAATTATTGAATTATTGAATTATTGAATTATTGAATTATTGAATTATTGAATTATTGAATTATTGAATTATTGAATTATTGAATTATTGAATTATTGAATTATTGAATTATTGAATTATTGAATTATTGAATTATTGAATTATTGAATTATTGAATTATTGAATTATTGAATTATTGAATTATTGAATTATTGAATTATTGAATTATTGAATTATTGAATTATTGAATTATTGAATTATTGAATTATTGAATTATTGAATTATTGAATTATTGAATTATTGAATTATTGAATTATTGAATTATTGAATTATTGAATTATTGAATTATTGAATTATTGAATTATTGAATTATTGAATTATTGAATTATTGAATTATTGAATTATTGAATTATTGAATTATTGAATTATTGAATTATTGAATTATTGAATTATTGAATTATTGAATTATTGAATTATTGAATTATTGAATTATTGAATTATTGAATTATTGAATTATTGAATTATTGAATTATTGAATTATTGAATTATTGAATTATTGAATTATTGAATTATTGAATTATTGAATTATTGAATTATTGAATTATTGAATTATTGAATTATTGAATTATTGAATTATTGAATTATTGAATTATTGAATTATTGAATTATTGAATTATTGAATTATTGAATTATTGAATTATTGAATTATTGAATTATTGAATTATTGAATTATTGAATTATTGAATTATTGAATTATTGAATTATTGAATTATTGAATTATTGAATTATTGAATTATTGAATTATTGAATTATTGAATTATTGAATTATTGAATTATTGAATTATTGAATTATTGAATTATTGAATTATTGAATTATTGAATTATTGAATTATTGAATTATTGAATTATTGAATTATTGAATTATTGAATTATTGAATTATTGAATTATTGAATTATTGAATTATTGAATTATTGAATTATTGAATTATTGAATTATTGAATTATTGAATTATTGAATTATTGAATTATTGAATTATTGAATTATTGAATTATTGAATTATTGAATTATTGAATTATTGAATTATTGAATTATTGAATTATTGAATTATTGAATTATTGAATTATTGAATTATTGAATTATTGAATTATTGAATTATTGAATTATTGAATTATTGAATTATTGAATTATTGAATTATTGAATTATTGAATTATTGAATTATTGAATTATTGAATTATTGAATTATTGAATTATTGAATTATTGAATTATTGAATTATTGAATTATTGAATTATTGAATTATTGAATTATTGAATTATTGAATTATTGAATTATTGAATTATTGAATTATTGAATTATTGAATTATTGAATTATTGAATTATTGAATTATTGAATTATTGAATTATTGAATTATTGAATTATTGAATTATTGAATTATTGAATTATTGAATTATTGAATTATTGAATTATTGAATTATTGAATTATTGAATTATTGAATTATTGAATTATTGAATTATTGAATTATTGAATTATTGAATTATTGAATTATTGAATTATTGAATTATTGAATTATTGAATTATTGAATTATTGAATTATTGAATTATTGAATTATTGAATTATTGAATTATTGAATTATTGAATTATTGAATTATTGAATTATTGAATTATTGAATTATTGAATTATTGAATTATTGAATTATTGAATTATTGAATTATTGAATTATTGAATTATTGAATTATTGAATTATTGAATTATTGAATTATTGAATTATTGAATTATTGAATTATTGAATTATTGAATTATTGAATTATTGAATTATTGAATTATTGAATTATTGAATTATTGAATTATTGAATTATTGAATTATTGAATTATTGAATTATTGAATTATTGAATTATTGAATTATTGAATTATTGAATTATTGAATTATTGAATTATTGAATTATTGAATTATTGAATTATTGAATTATTGAATTATTGAATTATTGAATTATTGAATTATTGAATTATTGAATTATTGAATTATTGAATTATTGAATTATTGAATTATTGAATTATTGAATTATTGAATTATTGAATTATTGAATTATTGAATTATTGAATTATTGAATTATTGAATTATTGAATTATTGAATTATTGAATTATTGAATTATTGAATTATTGAATTATTGAATTATTGAATTATTGAATTATTGAATTATTGAATTATTGAATTATTGAATTATTGAATTATTGAATTATTGAATTATTGAATTATTGAATTATTGAATTATTGAATTATTGAATTATTGAATTATTGAATTATTGAATTATTGAATTATTGAATTATTGAATTATTGAATTATTGAATTATTGAATTATTGAATTATTGAATTATTGAATTATTGAATTATTGAATTATTGAATTATTGAATTATTGAATTATTGAATTATTGAATTATTGAATTATTGAATTATTGAATTATTGAATTATTGAATTATTGAATTATTGAATTATTGAATTATTGAATTATTGAATTATTGAATTATTGAATTATTGAATTATTGAATTATTGAATTATTGAATTATTGAATTATTGAATTATTGAATTATTGAATTATTGAATTATTGAATTATTGAATTATTGAATTATTGAATTATTGAATTATTGAATTATTGAATTATTGAATTATTGAATTATTGAATTATTGAATTATTGAATTATTGAATTATTGAATTATTGAATTATTGAATTATTGAATTATTGAATTATTGAATTATTGAATTATTGAATTATTGAATTATTGAATTATTGAATTATTGAATTATTGAATTATTGAATTATTGAATTATTGAATTATTGAATTATTGAATTATTGAATTATTGAATTATTGAATTATTGAATTATTGAATTATTGAATTATTGAATTATTGAATTATTGAATTATTGAATTATTGAATTATTGAATTATTGAATTATTGAATTATTGAATTATTGAATTATTGAATTATTGAATTATTGAATTATTGAATTATTGAATTATTGAATTATTGAATTATTGAATTATTGAATTATTGAATTATTGAATTATTGAATTATTGAATTATTGAATTATTGAATTATTGAATTATTGAATTATTGAATTATTGAATTATTGAATTATTGAATTATTGAATTATTGAATTATTGAATTATTGAATTATTGAATTATTGAATTATTGAATTATTGAATTATTGAATTATTGAATTATTGAATTATTGAATTATTGAATTATTGAATTATTGAATTATTGAATTATTGAATTATTGAATTATTGAATTATTGAATTATTGAATTATTGAATTATTGAATTATTGAATTATTGAATTATTGAATTATTGAATTATTGAATTATTGAATTATTGAATTATTGAATTATTGAATTATTGAATTATTGAATTATTGAATTATTGAATTATTGAATTATTGAATTATTGAATTATTGAATTATTGAATTATTGAATTATTGAATTATTGAATTATTGAATTATTGAATTATTGAATTATTGAATTATTGAATTATTGAATTATTGAATTATTGAATTATTGAATTATTGAATTATTGAATTATTGAATTATTGAATTATTGAATTATTGAATTATTGAATTATTGAATTATTGAATTATTGAATTATTGAATTATTGAATTATTGAATTATTGAATTATTGAATTATTGAATTATTGAATTATTGAATTATTGAATTATTGAATTATTGAATTATTGAATTATTGAATTATTGAATTATTGAATTATTGAATTATTGAATTATTGAATTATTGAATTATTGAATTATTGAATTATTGAATTATTGAATTATTGAATTATTGAATTATTGAATTATTGAATTATTGAATTATTGAATTATTGAATTATTGAATTATTGAATTATTGAATTATTGAATTATTGAATTATTGAATTATTGAATTATTGAATTATTGAATTATTGAATTATTGAATTATTGAATTATTGAATTATTGAATTATTGAATTATTGAATTATTGAATTATTGAATTATTGAATTATTGAATTATTGAATTATTGAATTATTGAATTATTGAATTATTGAATTATTGAATTATTGAATTATTGAATTATTGAATTATTGAATTATTGAATTATTGAATTATTGAATTATTGAATTATTGAATTATTGAATTATTGAATTATTGAATTATTGAATTATTGAATTATTGAATTATTGAATTATTGAATTATTGAATTATTGAATTATTGAATTATTGAATTATTGAATTATTGAATTATTGAATTATTGAATTATTGAATTATTGAATTATTGAATTATTGAATTATTGAATTATTGAATTATTGAATTATTGAATTATTGAATTATTGAATTATTGAATTATTGAATTATTGAATTATTGAATTATTGAATTATTGAATTATTGAATTATTGAATTATTGAATTATTGAATTATTGAATTATTGAATTATTGAATTATTGAATTATTGAATTATTGAATTATTGAATTATTGAATTATTGAATTATTGAATTATTGAATTATTGAATTATTGAATTATTGAATTATTGAATTATTGAATTATTGAATTATTGAATTATTGAATTATTGAATTATTGAATTATTGAATTATTGAATTATTGAATTATTGAATTATTGAATTATTGAATTATTGAATTATTGAATTATTGAATTATTGAATTATTGAATTATTGAATTATTGAATTATTGAATTATTGAATTATTGAATTATTGAATTATTGAATTATTGAATTATTGAATTATTGAATTATTGAATTATTGAATTATTGAATTATTGAATTATTGAATTATTGAATTATTGAATTATTGAATTATTGAATTATTGAATTATTGAATTATTGAATTATTGAATTATTGAATTATTGAATTATTGAATTATTGAATTATTGAATTATTGAATTATTGAATTATTGAATTATTGAATTATTGAATTATTGAATTATTGAATTATTGAATTATTGAATTATTGAATTATTGAATTATTGAATTATTGAATTATTGAATTATTGAATTATTGAATTATTGAATTATTGAATTATTGAATTATTGAATTATTGAATTATTGAATTATTGAATTATTGAATTATAGAATTATTGAATTATTGAATTATTGAATTATT